>NC_079523.1:13237591-13447591 GCF_003711565.1 Takifugu flavidus | reverse complement strand
ACGGATATCTTCACACTTGATATCTTAGCTTTGCAACAAAAATGGTTGTGCCCTGCATTGAAATTGCTTTTCTGACACAGCTGCAAGATTTTCCTGCATGACATTTATTCTTTGTGTATGTTTGTGTATCTGATGTGAATTTAATTGAATCTTAATTATCTTTTACAGGCAGCACAAGATTAGTAGTAATTTAAACTTGATACAGTAAACAACCCAGCAGATCACATGTGTCTGCAAATTTAGTAAATGTGATGATATGGTCTTGTGTGTCCAGTTCCATATATTTCATTAAATGTAAAGTGACTTTGCTTTTTTTTGTTAAAGTAACGATGTTGCTGTAGTGTTACTTCTCATGAATGACCCCATGTTGAAATACAATCAATTTAACAAAGTTTCTGCCTGTAAGTCTATAAAGTATATAAATGAATGTACTGAATACAGAGATGATTAACATTCAAAAATCTCAGGATAAGATTTTGATTTGATGTAGTTTGGGTAGTTGCACCAAGTGAATCCACCACCCAAGAGAGGGGTGTGATATTTTTGGTCATTAATGGTCCATGGCTGTTGGAGGGTGACAAAACTGGAATGTCATCTGATCAGCCCTCTGGTGCACAAAACTGAATATCCTGACCTGTAAACTAATGTACTTGTAAATCAGATGTTCAATTCTTATTCACACAAGTTATTTTTTATCTTTCGTGAGTGTTACATATAAGATGTTCCAATAACACTTTTGGTCCGTGCTTGTTAGGTTCCTTGTATGACAAGGGATGATATATAGAACTTGGCAGCATGTAGCAAAGAGCATCATAAAACTGATTAAAAGCAAGATATTATATTATAGTCCTGTTTCAAAAGCATGTGACCATATATGGTGTCATGCCTGAAGCTGGTCATGTGAAAGAACACATGGCATCTTTGCTTAATTTAGGTTATGACAGCACTCTATATCTCTCTTGCCCCCACCCGCTCTCTCAAAAGGATGCTCCTGAAATGTGCACTTGAAAAAGAAACCCTTAATTTACTGTATTCTGCAGTATTTATTATTAGATTTTTTTTTTTTTTACATACATTGTATGTAAGTAAGTCTGCAGATGTATGATGAAAAAGCACAGGTACAATGCTGCATAAACATTATCAGTGGGACAATTGACTGGACAATTTTTTTACACTCTGTAGACGTAACGTAATGCGTGCAGAATTGTTTGTATTGCTATTCAAAGCATATTTTATCATATATTTGCATTTCTTATGTCCAAGAAATAACATGAATGAAATGAGGACAGAATGAAATTTGCAGAAAATTCTAAAAATTCTAATTGCTGACAATCATTTCATTTTGCATTTTCCCCCACATAGTTTCTGTTTATATTAGATTGTTAACAGTGATCTTGCCTTATTTTTAAATAAAACTGTAGAATCCCAAATATAGAACTTACTTTAGTGGGAGAGTGGTGGCGTTGTAAGTTAGATGAGTACTGAACTCGCTCTGGTGGTCCTGTTCAGTTCTGCTTCTTCTCCCTGTGATATATGAGTGTTGCCTCCTAGGTGTTGGGGCTGTTAAATCCTTACTTGGGATGTCAATGACTAGATGCTGAGTACTCACGTTGTCAGAAATGGCGCCTGTCGAGAAGGGAGATTACCATTTCATTTTGGGTGCAAATTGCAACCTTCCTGAAAGGGGAGCAGGTGACTCGCAGGGTGCTTGCTCAAGTACCAGTGGGTAGACTGCAGACTGGGACTGTGGAATGTCCCTTCCATTGAAATACCGAGCATTACAGCATCACCACTAAACCCTGCATTAAAATGACCTTTTTGCATTAAACTCTGCCGACAGTTTTTCTATTTTGAATCCAGTATTCTAATCCTTTTGTTCCAAATTTGCTGTTGTCTACATAAACTTTATCTATATTGTGTTTACTACATGTCAATACAGTCTATACAACATCTTTAAAAAAAAAAAAAAAACCCGTGTGGAAAAAATGAATGCTCTCAATTTTCAGATTTCAGAAACATTATTAATTCATTTTCAGAATCATTAGGCTTTTTCCATAAAACTTAGTTTTCATGTATATTAATTTCCGACTTCATCTTTCAGTGTCCTGGAACTAATTTGAATGTAAATTTGGGTAAGCACAGGGCCTTTCATACATTTTGTCAGGAATTTTAAACTAGCCTCATGACTGAAAAACAAAAATCTGTTAAAGTAATATTTTGGATTTGTCCCAGGGAGAAGTCAGTTTACAGTATAATATCTGTAATGTGGCCTATGTAGTAAAGAAACAAACAAGCAAAAAAAAGAGCCCAATTAATAAAAAATCAAATGTAACATTGTCCCTTCTGTCATGTGTTCTCAGTCTATATTTACACACCCATGCTTGGTGGTATTCAGTTAGGTTCAGTTTAGTTTAGTTCAATTAAATTAAATTAAACTTAATTCAAATCAATTTAAATAAATTCAATTCAATTTTGAAAAATCAGATGAGGCAAGTAAGATACTGTGCTAAAGATCACTTTTTTTTTGTCTACTCTCCCCATGACCCAAGAAGGGATAACATGGTTAAGATGATGAGAACTCGCTTTTTACCTTACATAAAACTAACAAAACACTCATCATTCTCTTCCAACCAGCTAAGTTTAACATTTTATCTTATGTGAATGTTTTTGGACTGTGGGTTAAAATGGAGCCCCTGGAGAAAAACAAAAGAGGCATAAGGACCACAGAAAAGCTTCAAAAAGCGTCAAACTTGAGGTAAATCTGTTAATGATGCATCAACTATCAAAGGGGGCTATATCAGGATACATGTTCTCCAAATTAGAGGTATACCTCAATATTTAGTGTGCACTTTAACAGCTTACTAGGAATGAATATGTGAATGATTAAAAATGTTAATAAATTATTACGATCAATACATATGTTGTGTTCTTAGGATTCCAATGACAATTGTAACTCATGGTTAAGAACCATGTATTCAATGAAGGCTAGGTAAGAATATTTCTGAGCATGATAAGTCATGTATATTTCGGGCAGTCTCATAAACCAGATGCAATGCCACAGGAACTTTGACTTGTACCAGGCACGGGAAGCTGATATGAGATACTTGATGTTAAAGGCATTTATCGCATGGAGGTCACTGAAGCCAGAAGCTTTGAATTCCATACCAGTAAACAATTAAGGAAATGCTTGAAAACAATATTGACAAAATTTAATATTTCATCTTGAAAAAGTGTTGTGTTTATTATCTGTATCTACAACAATTCTATAGATTTTTAACAAACACAAAAGCTATGTTTTCGAACTAAACAAATTATGTTTGTACTGTCACTCCTTCAAACAAAACATATATTTTTTTTAGCATATCACAACCTACCAGAAATTGCTAAATATATGATTAGTGTGTTCCTTTAGATGGTTTAAAAGAAAAAGTCGATGACTGTAAACTCCATGTAGTCTTTACTTGGCTGTCATGTGACGTCTCCCAACATGGAGCGCAGGAGGTCATGGCTAAGGTTTCTCAGTCATGCACGTAAATTTGGGTTATTTTAAGACTTTCCACAATATCCTCTGAAATATAAAACATGTGTGAACCACTGTAAATGAACTTGAAGCCTTTTTCTCAGAACGGAAGCTGTGCATGTGATGTTACAGTTTAAAAAGACAAAATAAATACATGGTGACGGTGACATAATCAGTAAGCAATTATGTCATTCTCCAAATTTAAGTTAGGCATAAGAAAATAGATGCCATCAACACATGCACACAGACAGACAGACAGACACATAAATAGATAGATAGATAGATAGATAGATAGATAGATAGATAGATAGATAGATAGATAGATAGATAGATAGATAACTTAGGTATTATATACTGTATATATATATATATAAAATTGCAGCAGTGATATATTGAAGGTTTAATGACAGTTAAGTAACTAATAGTTATTGTATGAATGGTGATAGTTATGCTGATGGTCATCCATCCATCCATCCATCCTCTACCGCTTATCCGAGGTCGGGTCGCAGGGGCAGCAGCCTAAGAAGAGAAGCCCAGACTTCCCTCTCCCCAGCTACTTCGTCCAGCTCATCCGGGGGCATCCCCAGGCGTTCCCAGGCCAAGACCCCGAGGTACTTGAACTCCTCCACTTGGGGCAGGATCTCCTCCTTGACCCGGAGAAGGCACTCTTTTTCCGGTTGAGAACCATGGCCTCGGATTTGGAGGTGCTGATTTTCATGCCAGCCGCTTCACATGCGGCGGCGAACCGATCCAGTGATCGTTAGAGGTCACAGGCTGATGACGCCAAAAGGACCACATCATCTGCAAAAAGCAGCGACCCGAACCTGAGGTCACCAAACTGGACCCGCTCAACACCATGACTGCACCTAGAAATTCTGTCCATAAAAATTATGAATAGAATCGGTGACAAAGGGCACCCCTGGCGGAGACCAACCCTCACTGGAAACGAGTTCGACTTACTGCCAGCAATGCAAACCAAACTCTGACACTGATCGTATCAGTGGGCCCAACACCCCATACTCTCGAAGAACCCCCCACAGGACCCCCCGAGGGACACGGTCGAATGCCTTCTCCAAGTCCACAAAACACATGTGGACTGGTTGGGCAAACTCCCATGCACCCTCGAAGACCCTGCTGAGGGTGTAGAGCTGGTCCACTGTTCCACGCCCAGGATGAAAACCACATTGCTCCTCCTGAATCTGAGGTTCGACTATCCGGCGGACCCTCTTCTCCAGTACCCCTGAATAGACCTTACCAGGGAGGTTGAGGAGTGTGATGCCCCTATAGTTGGAACACACCCTCCGGTCCCCCTTCTTAAAAAGAGGGACTACCACCCCGGTCTGCCAATCTAGGGGCACCGCCCCCGATGTCCACGCAATGTTGCAGAGTCGAGTCAGCCACGACAGCCCAACAACATCCAGAGCCTTAAGGAACTCTGGACGGATCTCATCCACCCCCGGGGCCTTGCCACCGAGGAGTTTTTTGACTACCTCGGCAACTTCAGCCCCGGAGATATGAGAGCCTATTCCCAGGTCTCCAGGCCCTGCTTCCTCATTGGAAGGCGTGCTTGTGGGATTGAGGAGGTCCTCGAAGTATTCCTTCCACTGATCCATAACATCCCGAGTTGAGGTCAGCAGTACACCATCACCACTATACACAGCGTTGACAGAGCACTGCTTCCCCTTCCTCAGACATCTGATGGTGGTCCAGAACCTTTTCGAGGCCGTCCGAAAGTTGTTCTCCATGGCCTCACCGAACTCTTCCCATGCCTGGGTCTTTGTCTCGGCAACAGCCGTAGATGCACTCCGCTTGGCCTGCCGGTACCTATCTGCTGCCTCAGGAGTCCCACAGGCCAGTAAGGCCCGATAGGACTCCTTCTTCAGCCTGATGGCATCCCTCACCACTGGTGTCCACCAGCGGGTTCGGGCATTGCCGCCACGACAGGCACCAACCACCTTGCGGCCACAGCACCGGTCAGCCACCTCAACAATGGAGGCACGGAACATGGTCCACTCAGGCTCAATGTCCCCCGCCTCCCCTGGGACATGGTCAAAGCTCTCCCGGAGGTGTGAGTTGAAGCTCCTTCTGACAGGAGACTCTGCCAGGCGTTCCCGGCAGACCCTCACAATACGTTTGGGTCTGCCAAGTCTGTCCGGCATCCTTCCCCACCATCGGAGCCAACTCACCACCAGGTGGTGATCAGTTTACAGCTCCGCCCCTCTCTTCACCCGAGTGTCCAGAACATGCGGCCGCAAATCCGATGACACGACCACAAAGTCGATCATCGATCTGCGGCCTAAGGCATCCTGGTGCCAAGTGCACATGTGGACGCCTTTATGCCTGAACAAGGTGTTTGTTATGGACATTCTAAGACGAGCACAGAAGTGCAATAATAAAACACTATTCGGGTTCAGATCGGGGGGCCGTTCTTCCCAATCACACCTCTCCAGGTCACACTGTCATTGCCAAAGTGAGCATTGAAGTCACCCAGGAGGATGCGGGAGCCCCCAGAAGGAGTACTCTCCAGCACTCCCTCTAAGGACTCCAAAAAGGGTGGATACGCTGAACTGATGTTTGGCACAAACAACAGTCAGGATCCGTCCCCCCACCCGAAGGCGAAGGGAGGCTACCCTCTCATCCACCGGGGTAAACTCCAATATACAGGCACTGAGCTGGGGAGCAAACAGAATTGCCACCCCTGCCTGTCGCCTCTCACCATCAGCAACTCCAGAGTGGTTGTTGGATTGCAATACCTCTCGTGTGTCACTGCCAATCCGCGTGTTCTTTAAATGAAGACTTCAAGTAAACAAATGTCAATTTCAAAATGTATTTAGCAAACAGAATCAATTCAAGATACAAATATTACAGAGCTCTGGGCCAGTTCATAACCCTAGCAACAACAAAGTCAATTGTCAGGGCATGAAGTCTGACAACCTAACTATCCCTTGGCCCAGTTTATATAGAAAGACATATGTAATTATTGATGCTAATTCAGTCCAATCCAGTCCTTCTTCTTGGGTGACTTCATCTTCTTCTTCCTGCCTCATTTGGTGTTGGTGCAGTCCTTCTCCATTGTCTTCTCAGATGGCCAGGTCAGAGGTCTTATTCCTGTCCAGGAACTTATCAATCACCAGTAAATTATGCTGTCATATTTTACGATGAGGGTCTACCATTTCCTGTCTGCCTGGCTCCAACTGTCTAAGCAGTATTCATGTCAAAGAAGGGTCAAATGACTTGCTTATGTGTATTCCTACTAAAGAGTATATAGTATTCCTAACTTCTAAACTAACTGTAACATAAAACAAAAACATATAGTATAGCGCATGCTAATAAGATAAAAGATGCTAACAAGATAAAATAATTCTCTTCATGGTATAGAGTCCAACCCCTCTCGAGAAGACTGGTTCCAGAGCCCTTGCCGTGCGTCGAGGTGAGGCCGACTATATCTAGTCGGAACTTCTCAACCGCACCAGCTGAGGCTCCTTTCCCACCAGAGAGGTGACATTCCATGTCCCTAGAGCCAGTTTATGCAGCCGGGGATCAGACCGCCAAGGTCCCTGCCTTCGGCCGCTACCCAACACGTTTCCCTTGCCCGGATGTGGGTCACCGGGGCTCCCTCCTGGAGCCAGGCCTGGGGGTGGGGCACGCTGGCGAGCACCTGGTGGCCGGACCTCTGCCCATGGAGTCTGGCCGGGCACAGCCCGAAAAGGCAACATGGGACCCCCTTCCCGTGGGCTCACCACCTGCAGGAGGGGCCAAGGGGGTCGGGTGCATTGTGTGTTGGGTAGCTGATGGTATTAACTTTCAATGTACTGTATGTACAAAGCTACACAATATAAAGCTAATACATGCTATAAGATAATGGTGAATAATTCTATAATCTCAAATATTTTGGATACCCAAAAGCATCTGAGATAGACTCCAAATCCCATGAAGGGATAAACAATCAGATGATGGATGTAAAGTGTGGCTGGGTGAAAATGCATTTTATGAATATAAAGGCTAAATAACAGTAATCTAGTTTTAATCACACATTTAAATTAACAGTTCAGTATGATTAAACATGATAATATACAGATATACAATTTTAAAACCTTAACTCTATATTTCAGAGTAAATATGCATTTATTCATGAATTATGAAATGTACAAAAATGGCAATTTTCATTGAAAAAAAAATTAGCAGTTGTAAAGTTCTAAAGAGCCATTCCTGTTGTGAACCACTTTTAAACAGGTGGAATCTCAGGACATTTTTTCAATCATGTATTGATATTATTGAGAAAAACAGCAATAACTTATAATAACCATATATGTTTTAAGAAGTGTTTATTTGCATGGTTTCCTGGTTCAATTACAATCAAAACAGGCATCAACCTTCTACAGGCTAGTAAAACTTCTGTCCTAAATAGAGTAAACCACCTAAAATCACAGCTCAGAGTTAAATGTGTCAATAATTAAACATGCTTGGAAAGAAAATGACCACTAATTTCATACTTATTGTAAAGAAATTTATATTTTAACTACTGCACAGATTCTTTAATAGTTATGCTTTAAGACTTTTTTCATTGCATTGTTTTTTTTTAAAATTTATTTTCATTGTAATTAACTTGTTTTTACCTGAAAACAAAATCAGTTGACAAAAACAAACAAACAACACTACAGGTTAGTTAGTAAATACTTCAGTAGTATTCTTGTGTCCATGTATCAATCTGTAGGGGGCATTAAAAAGGGAAAAAAGTTAAATCAAATAACCAGAGGAGCATCAAATCATTCATTTTAATTTACTTTTACCATTGACAGCAAGGCGAGCTGAACATTTTGCTCTCCCCAGCGAGTTTTCTGCAATGACAGTATAGTCCCCGCTGTCCTTGGAGCTGACTTTAAGTATCTTCATGGAGCACACGCCACATGTGTTTGTGATGTAATAGTTGGTGTTGGTATTGAGGCTGACATTATTCCGGTACCAGGTAATATGGGGTGCGGGGTTTCCTGTCACTGCACAACTCATGTAGCACTCATAGTACTCTGGACAATTACGCATTTTGAGTGGAACAGTAAAGGAGGGGGCCATCTCAAAGCAGCAGTCCTTGGTTTCAGGGAGTTGTACAGAAAATATTTCTGTCATAAAAAAGGAGAAAAAAAACTTTAAATTCTGTTAAAAATGGCTCATTTCTAGTTGGAAAAACTCTGCATTCCCTGCATATCCAAATTATGTAAAAGTTATTGATCACTTTGATGAATCATTTACATTTAAATGGGACACATTTGTCAGCATATTATATTTGTTTGCATATACAAGTAATGAAAGCATGTGAAGTGACTGTATTCTTTATTTGTATTCTTCATTTTATTCAATTGTAAGTCAATTCTAGGGCTCATATAAAATATTTTAATAATTACAAAAAAAAGAAAATATAGCTAAAATACGGTAAGTATAATGAGACATGGATAGTTTCTTCAAAAATAATGTCTTTCATTTAAATTTCTCAAAAACAGTGTTTTGATGCTTTGGCATTAAAACATACCTTTTCTTTTCTTCACTTCCCAAGCCTGTGATTCTGAGGGTTTAGAGACGCCCATGTCGTTTTTGGCATAGATCCGGAAATAATACTGCCTTCCTGGCATTATATTAACGACAGTAAACTTGTTATTGAAGAGATGGTCTGCAACAGTTTGCCAAGAACGCTTGACAGAATCCCGCTTGGTTATCATGTAATGCAGTCTGTCATCTTTCTTTTCATCTGGAGATGGGGTCCAGGAGATGGTCACTGTTCCTGACACATTTTCCTCCAGCTCCACTGGGCCTGAAGGTTTAGGATCATCTAGAAAAGAATTACATGAGTACTGTAATTTCCGGACTATAAGCCGCTACTTTTTTTCGACACTTTAAACACTGCGGCTTATTCTACGGTGCGGCTTATTTATGTTTTTTTTTCGTGGCGCACTATCACAACTGTTGTGAATCAGTCATTTTTACGAACCCTCATCAACATGGAAAATACTAAAAGAAAAGCATATGATGCGGCTTTTCAGTTAAAAGCGATCACTCTGGTGGTTGAAGAAGGAAATTGAGCTGCCGCGTGTAATCTTGGCATACATTACGGTAATCAATGGCGAGCAGGTGGAGACACCCGCCTGAAGAACTGATCCAAAACAAAAAGACGACAAAAGCTTTTAGACGTAAACATCGCAGGTGGACCAAGCTTGAAAACATTCTGAAAGACTGGGTCAACACACAGAGAGCAGGTGGCCGCAGTGTTGCCGCTGTACAAATCAGACTGAAGGCAAAAGCAATCGCCACCGCGATGAAAATAGAACATTTTAGAGGTGGGCCATCAAGGAGTTATAGATTGGAGTCATTGTTTGAGTAAAAAAGCATAAACAACGTAATTTGTGTGTAGCTGATACAAACGTATATTTCAAGGTAGCTGCATTACAGACACCGTTAGAAAAAAAGCATTTACCGGTACAATATATTTATGTTGCTAAGCGGACGTGATGAAAATTAGATTTAAGGTCTTAACATACAAGTGAAAAGAGTGGCTGTTGTTTCTTACCTGTCTGTCACTCGTCAGTGACTCGTCTCTTACGGTAATAAGAACATCTACTGGTACTGAATGTTTTCGATCTAATTTTTCATATTACTACGCGGGATACCTGCGGCTTAAAATCCAGTGCGGCTTGTATAAGTACAAAATTGATTTTCTTTCTACAATTAGATTATGCGGCTTTTAATCAGGTGCGCTCTGTAGTCCAGAAATTACGGTAAATGTTTTGCAGTTTTAACTATAATCCCAATACTACAAGATGAACATGATGTGTATAGACTGTATGAGGATAACACAACAAAAGCAATAGAAGTACACATCATATAGAGGTTTCTGCAGTCACAACTCCATGTGGTGTTCCTCTTCTCGAACTACCACAGATTTGCTTGCCTTCTTGCTTGATTTACCTCCCTTTGCATGGAGGTGTATTATGTTTAGCACTAGCTTTGAATTCATTATTGCATTCCTACTGGTTGCTAGTACATGTAGGTTGTAGCAGACATCACATTGTGTGGCAGTCATCATGAATTCCTACTACTGTCAGACTGTTGCTGTTGCTATCGTTCGTCTCAAGACCGTGACTTTAAAAAATCATAACCAAAGATATCACTACATTTCTGTCAAGATTGGTATGTTTCATCTATGTGGAGTAGAATATAAACCAGACTTAAGCTTACTGTTGCCCAAGTTTGTTAATGTATAAATGTATGCACCAGCAGTTCTTAATAGTAAAAAATTAACATAATGTGTGACTATCAAGCAGCTTACCTTGATGAGACAGTTTAAGCACAATTTATAAAAGATCACACTCTACTTAAATAAATCTTGAAGTTAATTTTATTACCTGTCACTCTGATCTCAACACTAGAGCTTTCCTGTCCCACAAGGTTCTTGACCATAATTGTGTAGATCCCAGTGTCTTCACGTTCAGGTGAGGGGATTATTAACTGTGATGATGTGTCTGTGTTGCTTACAGTCACGTGCTTTGCAACAGAATGACCATCCTTCAGCCAGTTAATACTTGGTATTGGACATGCCTGTCAACAGTCAAAATTGGGCATGACATACTGCTACAATAATCAGCAAATATACATGGACAATTGATTAATTGTTCTTTTGAAGTGAACATTATACTAAACCTGAAAGTTGAAGTTGATCCGGGCTGAATTACCAGCTTTCACCACCATGAAGTTCTTAATTTTTCTGTCGGTGAAAGTCGGTTTCACTGTGAAAAGATGGAAATGGAATTTAAACAAAAAATACGTTTAATTATGTTAAGCTGAAAAAAATGGATTTAGATTCTATCTCTACATTTACAATTTGTAGTCACTTACCTGGGGGAGGCATTGCAATTATATAATTGTCCAAGTCTTGAGGTTCACCATCTCCACCTTCATTGGTAGCCACAACTCGTACCCAATACATGGCCATAGATTTCAGACCCATAATAGTATATGAGTTCATAATGATAGCACTGGAGTTACAACGACTCCATTCTGGATCTTCTGCTGGTCTGAACTCCACAAAGTATCCTTTAGCCTCATCCTGGACTTCCTCTTCCTCCTTAGGTTTTGTCCACCCAAGTGATAACGTAGTATAAGTGGAGTCTGTCACCCTGAGATCGATAACTTTACCAGGTGGCTCTGAGAGTGAAAATGAGATTTAGCGATCAATAAAAAAATTAAATAAGAAATTTGAGCTAAAAACGATCCATTACTCACTTTTTGGATCTCTGGCAAAGACAAATTCCGAAGGTGGACTTGGCTCCCCAGAACCAGAAATGTTGATAGCAGATACACGGAACTCATACTCAATACCTTCAACAACATCTTTCACAGCATACTTTTTTTCTGTTGGCAAAAAAAGCGATATCCCACAAAACTAGTACCAGTCAGTGAATTAGAAATGTTGTATTTAATTCAAATAAAACATAATATGAAGACAAGCTATGTTATGGAACTGGTCCCTTGACTTAGTACAGGCAGTGGAAGAAGTGATTATGGCTAAGCTTTCGTGCCTGGTTAACAAAGTCTGTCACCTCTAGTCTTACACTTTATGTAAAGCCAAACCCCTTGTTACTTGCTTGGCACTCTAGTGGTTCCTGGTGGTGGGTAAGTGTAATTGCAAGTAGTATAGGGTAAAGGTTTGTGACGTCACCACGCAGAGGCGTGCTTTCCACACCTGCAAGGTATTTCCAATTATCCTCACTCCCAAGCTGGAAAGCAATGAGACCATACTTGAGGTGTTTGCTCGCAAGATCTGGAGGGACATTTGGTAAGCACCGTTTTAACTTGTTTTAAGCCTTACATTTCAGCGTGTCGGAAGAAGACGTAGTATTGCATTGTGACTACGCTGATTGTTGAATTAGAACGTTCACTTTCACGAAGTAGTGCTGCTTACAATTAGGATGTTGGCGTTCAGTGATAGGCGCAGGCCCAAACAGATACATTGTTGCAGTTTATAGCGACTCAAACACAGTTAAACAATGATAGGATTTTGAGCTTTGAGGGATATTGCTATTTTGCACATTCAGAAACATTTACATTTTCTGCTGTTAAACCTGATTGTCTTAATGAAATTATGGTGTAGCCTATTTCCTTGGTTACATTATTGCGAGTTTGCACATTTATATTTATGGCTATTGGGTTTTATGTGTAATATGTCTGAGTTTCTTAAACATGTTCATTTCTATGTTGCCGAAAAATTTCATATGTTTACATTTCTTTTTTTTTCTTTTTTTCCATTTCAATTTGACCACTGGACTACCTGCTATTGTGATCTTGGGCTGTCTGTCTGTAAACTAAGAAGTTACCCTGATGAAAAAATTATAAAGGGGGAAAAAACAAAAAAAACAAACTGCTGCCTCTGAGTGAAATCCTGTTCAACCTTCAATCTTGCAATTCCTTTTCAAGTTGGGAAAATAAGGGCAAATAAACCTGAGAGAAAAAAGCCCTCACCTCAAAAAGAAACTTGACACTTTAAATGCACAGTTCCTTTAGTAGCATGGTTGATTCCCAGGATGTATTTTTCTTATGGCCTGTTTTTATGCTTTTGTGATACTTGCCCGTTTGTTAGGTCTGTTGTCTTATACTTTCACAATTAATGTCTGGTGCTTTCTGTTTTGCATTACTCACCATTTTCTCTGTTTCAGAATTTCTCTCCTGTTTGGGAAACTCTCCCTAATTTGACTGAATATCCATGGACAGAACTAAGCAAGTGATTAACTATTTATTTTAACTGTGAATTGATCACTTCCTTGCATTTGAGTCCTGCTCATTCTGTTTGTCATTCATGACAGCTTTTTACTTTTACAAGCTCTCTCTGAAAATACTACTGCTGCATGTTACATATACCAAACAGAGGCTCATATTGCCTTGGCCTGTCTTTTAATCGACTGGATTTAATTTCAGTCTGTTAGAAGAGAGGTAAACTGACTTGAGTACTAATTGAAATTAAAGATATCGATATATGCACTTTGTAAGTCATGTCTAATGTAATTTTATTTTAGCAGTTTACTGGGATTCATACGTAAGCTAAAATCCAACATGGCTATAACTGTTAAGTAGCGTTTGGTTTAAGAACAACAAAAAACTGACAGATCCTCAAATCAGTTTTGATTTGGAAATTTGTATCTCGCAGTACGAATGATTGGTTTGATCCCTGTGGGTCCACTTAACTTTATCAGCAGAATATGCCTTTTTCTTTGGTAAAACTGGTATCTATCAAAAATGGCAAAAAATGGCGCTGTCTCAGGCGGCAGCCAGTAGTAGCAGCTCCCTAAACTTAATTGTTCTTTTTAAACTTTCGTAGTGTTTTCTATACTTGTTTACATTCTTTTCTATTTGGATTTTCTTTCTTTCTTTCCATTTTCAACTGGAGTATTCAGACACCATGTTTTGGAGGCTCGAATACTTTTTTCTCTGTTTTGCGGTGCTTGGGTTATTCGCGGCCCCCATCAGCTGGGCCGAGAAGCGGAGCGGTATTGTCTATACACGCGACCAGCTGATGGCTCTAAGACCACCATCCTTTGTGGTCGGAGAGAAGCCCCAAATCCCTAAGGAGGTGAGGAGGAAACAACGAGGGACTAAGGCTGGAGTTAAACAGAGGATGAAGAGGCGACGTTTTAAACCCTGCGTCCCCGCGGTCATAACGGGGAATGTCAGGTCCCTGGCGAATAAGATGGACGAGCTGGAGGCGCTCACACGGACCCAGCGGGAGTACAGAGAGGCCAGTATCATGTGTTTCACGGAGACGTGGCTCCATGGACTGATACCGGACTCTAATGTGACGATCGCTGGTTTCACCACTGTGCGAGCGGACCGAGACACCACCGCGGCCGGTAAGAAGAAAGGAGGGGGACTGGCCGTGTTCGTTAGCAACAGGTGGTGCAACCCGGAGCATATTCACGTCAAGGAGCGCGTGTGCAGTCCCGACGTGGAACTTATTGCTATCGGACTCCGTCCATACTATTTGCCACGGGAGTTTACTAACGTCATCGCCATCACCGTTTATATTCCTCCGACCGGTAAAGCGGACTCGGCCTGTGACGTCATCCACTCTGTCACGGCTGACCTGCAGACTAAACATCCCGGAGCCTTCATCCTCATCACAGGTGACTTCAATCATGCCTCCCTTAAGTCCACTCTCCCTACATTCCACCAGTATGTCCAGTGCAGCACGAGAGACAGGAAGACTTTGGATCTACTGTATGCTAATATCACCAATGCATACACCTCCACTGCACTCCCTCCGCTAGGCAAGTCTGACCACAATCTCGTGCTGCTCTCCCCATCATACACACCTGTGGTTCAGCAGCAACCAGTCACTGTGAGGACTGTTATGAAATGGTCTGATGGTGCTATGGACTGTCTGCGGGATGCCCTGGAGACCACCAACTGGTCTGCTCTCTGTGAACCACATGGTGAGGACCTGGATGGACTGACAGACTGTGTTTCCGACTACATCAAGTTCTGCACTGAGAACTCCGTCCCCACCAAGAAGGTACGCTGTTACCCAAACAACAAACCATGGGTGACAAGTGACCTGAAGGCCCTTTTGAATAAGAAGAAGAGGGCCTTCACTGCTGGGGACCCGGCTGAGCTCAGGAGTGTACAGAAGGAACTGAAACGCAGTCTGAAGGAGAGCAAGGATGCCTACAGGAAGAAGCTGGAGGAGAGACTGGAGAGGAACCAGACCAGGGATGTTTGGAGTGGGATGAGGACGATCACTGGCTTCCAGAAGAAAGGAATACGCTCAGCTGATGGGAACGTGGACCAAGCCAATGAGTTGAACCAGTTTTTCAACAGGTTTGACTCTAGCTCCCCCTCCCCCAGCTGTCCCAATATTCCTCTGGATAACAATGGGTCCCCTTCACACCTCCCAGAGCCCCTAACACCTCTGCCAACTTCTTCCCCCTCCCCCCTGCTGACACCCTACATGGATCCCAGCATGTCACCCATCCCCCCGACAGGACTATCCTTCACGTCTGGCCAGGTGAGGAGAGAGCTGGAGAGGCTCAACCAGAGAAAGGCTGCCGGACCGGACGGCATCAGCCCACGGGTGCTGAGGAACTGCTCCAGGCAGCTGTGTGGGATACTGCAGCACCTGTTCAACCAGAGCCTTCATCTTCAGAGGATCCCAGTGCTTTGGAAGACATCCTGCCTGGTCCCGGTGCCAAAGAAGACCCATCCTGTGGCACCGAGTGACTATAGGCCAATAGCACTGACCTCCCACATTATGAAGGTCATGGAGCGGCTGGTGCTGTCACACCTCAGACCTCTGGTGAGCCCCTTTCAGGACCCTCTGCAGTTTGCCTATCAGCCCAAGGTGGGGGTTGATGACGCAGTGATATACCTGCTGCAGAGGGCTTACTCCTCCTTGGACAGACCAAACACCACAGTGCGGGTCATGTTCTTCGACTTCTCTTCTGCCTTCAATACCATCCAGCCAAGACTGCTGAGGGCGAAGTTGGAGAAGATGCAGATGGATGCTCCCCTTGTTTCTTGGATCGAGGACTACCTGACAGGTCGGCCACAGTTTGTGAGACTGCGGAGCTGTGTGTCCGACCCCCTGATGAGCAACACAGGAGCTCCCCAAGGAACTGTGCTCTCCCCCTTTCTGTTCACCACCTACACAGCCGACTTCCAGTACCACTCTGAGACATGTCATCTCCAGAAGTACTCGGATGACACAGTCATAGTCGGGTGTGTGGAGAATGGACAGGAGGATGAATACAGGGACCTTGTGGAGAGTTTTGTCAGGTGGAGCAGGGAGAACCTTCTGCAGCTCAACGTGACCAAGACGAAGGAGATGGTGGTGGATTTCAGAAAAAGCAAGTCCCCACCCTCCCCAGTCTGCATCAGTGGGAAGGACGTGGAAATAGTCCCATCTTACAGGTTCCTGGGTGTTCAGCTGGACAATAAACTGGAGTGGTCCACAAACACCGATGCTGTCTACAAGAAGGCCATGAGCAGACTCTATTTCCTCAGGAGACTCAGGTCCTTCAGTGTTTGCAGCAGGATGCTCCAGATGTTCTACCAGTCTGTTATGGCTAGCACCATCTTCTTTGCTGCAGTGTGCTGGGGTGCAGGCATTAAAGCAAAGGATGCCAACAGACTCAACAAACTCATCAAAAAGGCAGGGTCTGTTGTTGGCTGTAGACTTGATAACTTGGACGAGGTGGTGAGGGACAGGATGGTGTTGAAACTGCGGACAATCATGGACAGTCCCTCCCACCCCCTCCATAACACAGTGGACAAACTGAGGAGCAGCTTCAGCAACAGACTCCTGCAGCCTCGCTGCTCCAAGGAACGGTACAGGAAGTCATTCCTGCCGTCCGCCATTAAACTGTACAATTCACTCAAACCAACTCAACAATAATTGTGTAATGTTTATGTTGTAATTTTATTTCTAATTTATTCTATATTTATGTATATATGCTTATAATGCTTATAATATGTATATATTATATTATGTATATATTATATATATGCTTATAATATATGCTGTATATATGCTTATAACATTCTAATCTATCTGTATTTATTTTTTTTCTGTCTCTTTACTCTGCATTCGCTGCTACTATAATTCAATTTCCCCACGGGGATGAATAAAGTCATCTTAATCTTAATCTTATCAATGGTTTTACATAGCCTAAAATAGAAATTGTTTTCCTTCCAATTTAACACTATGTTGTTTAATGGTGAATTTGGGGTCCCCGTCCATAATTGCAGTTGAAAAAAATGTCCTGTTTAATGTATCACTCAGTTTTGAAATAAGACTGGTTCTGCATTTTCACTTTCACATGAACAGCTATATCGCATGGTGCATTGCCATTAAAGCAGCCATGTGCACAACAGCACAATACTATTTTTATCTTGCATAGCCATGCCTGCATAAGTCTGTAAACTGTCACATACAAAACAAATAAATTGGTAGATACAATCAAATTGTCAAAACATGGATTGATCCTACCTCTAATAGGCTCATCAGGTGGGTTCACAAAACTCCAGAGGTTACTGCCATTCTTGCGTTTCTCTACATTGTAGCCTAAAAGATTTGTCCCTCCTGTATTAGATGGCGCAGTCCACACCAGATTGATACAGTCTTTGAAAGCACTAACAATTTTTGGTGCAGCTGGGGGTCCAGGGAATGCTAAGGAAATAAATTCAATTATTCATGCAGCTAGCAAATATGTTGGAAAAAAGAACACACAAATAATCAACCATAAAAACAGTGTGCTCATCAGTATACCTACCCTTTGTCCCTGCCTGAATGTCATCAGTCTCCATCATTTCACTGATGCCTTGGTCAGTTTCTGCCCTGATGTGGTAGCAGTATTTTCTGCCATGGTCCACATCAGTGTCCCTGTATTTTGGCTCTGTGCCAACACTGCCAAGTTTCTTCCAACTATTTCGGCCAATCTGTTGGCGCTCCAGGATGTATCCTATGATAGGAGAGCCTCCATTATCCTTAGGTACCCTCCATTTGAAGTCAATGCATGTTGAAGAACTCTCAATAATATCCAGAGGGCCAAGGGGCTGTGTGGGTTTATCTGTGGGGGGAAAAAGGGAAAGTACAGAAAAATCACTTTTAGGTAAATTCAAAATTTCTGGATGCAATGTGCTACATGCCAATAACAAACCTAATACAACAATGTCAGTAGTTGCTTCAGTAGTTCCACATTCATTTTTAATCTTAATCTTAATTTCTCCTGAAGATTTGCGTCTACATTTTGTTAACACCAGTTGAGTGTGGGTAGAGGACTTCTCGATCTTGATGTTGGTGTCCTCCAGCAGCTCTTCTCCTTCATGGTACCACTGTACCTTCATGGGTTCCCGACCGACGAAAGATATTTTAAATGTTGCACTTTTCCCAGTTTTAATCTTAACAGGTTTCTGAAATTCCTTGAGGTCATCTGGGTTAATTCTTGGGGGATCTAGAGAAAAACATTTTTTATACATTTATATTAAATTTAAATATTGTTACATTTTGACTGTAAAGTACCTTCAACTTTTAACATAGCCTCTGTTTTCCGTCCATCGGCTTCACATCGGTACTTTCCAGCATCTTCTTCTTTACAGTTTTTGATAATGAGTTTACGGAAATTGTGGTCTTTAACAATGCATATCTCATCTGTAGCTGTTATCTGAAGGAAGAGCACTCAACTATAAGTCACAAGATTAAAGGCAATGCTGTTGTTCTAAAGCCTTCTCACCTCTTTCCCATCTTTGTACCACACTCCATCACATTCTTCACTGCTCAGCTTACAGACCAATTCAGCATTTGCACCAAGGATGGCAGTTACATCACATAGTCCACTAGTGAAATACACTCCTGGATCTAAAGAAACAACCAAACTCACATTAAGGTGTATGTTAACACATGTAAAGTCTTGCAGAGACTGGTACTCTTTTCAAATACAGACATCTTACCAATAACTGTATCTGGAACAAGTGCGCCTGCTCTCAATCGCATTCGTTTTCCTTTAATGGGTTCCTCTACTTCAATGTTTTCCTGTCCTTCTCCCTGTTTTTTGGGCTGTGATGTAGATTTACCTGCTCCAGTAGGCACCCCTTCCACATCCTCTTTAACACTCTCTTCTTGCTCTCCAACTCCGTCCATGTCATTATCATCATTTGTGTCCTCTTCTATTTCCTCGCTATCCCCTTTGTCTTCACTATCTGCACTTAGTTCTGCTTTGGCTTTTGCCTTTTTCACCATCTTTTGCTTTTCTTTACCCTTTTCAGTTGCACTTGATTTTTTCTTTGCCTTCAGCTTTGCTTTTGCTTCAGCTCTAGCTTTGGCTTTAATCTCTGCCTCTACTCTTGCTTTAGCTTCAGATTCTGCCTTTGCAGCTGCTGCTGCAGCAGCTTCTGCAGCTGCTGCTTCTGCTTCTGCTTTTATCTTCAGCACCAACTCTTCTTTTTCTTGTTGTATTATGGCATTTTGCTGCTGAGCAATTCTCAAAAGCTCTTCTCTCCCTGCACCACCTGCTCTGGTTGTTTTACGAGCTTTCTTTTTTCCTCGCATCTTTGGATCATTATCACCTGTTGAAAAATGCACAGCACAAGGAAATGTTTACTGATTCGTAAGAGAAAATTGTTTCTATATAAAAAGGGTGTCATTTAAATTATTTACCTTCCACTACAAGCCAGGCACTGCAGGATGCAAGCCCTGCCACAGCGGCATAAATTCCTTTGTCCAATGGCATGCAGTCCTTCACCACCAAAGTGTGAATTAGCATGTCCTCAGATACAAGGATGTCAAATTTTTCCCCTTGCTCCAGTGGTATGTTTTTTCCTTTCCACGTGATCTTTTTCAGGGGTTGCGAGATAACACACTCAAATACAGCATCTTCCCTCTCTTCTGCTTTCACATCTTGAATCTTGTACAGGAAATCCACATTAGGAACTGAATAAACCACACAAAGTCTTAAAGTTAGCCAGGGAAAATGTGGCTTTTGGCATTTCATCCTAAAAGGGCATCTGTGTATGGAATAGGAATTACTGTTAAATGTTTGGAATACTATATCCCACCTTTAAAATCAGTTGAAAACACTTTGACTCCATCAACCTCTACTTGGTATAGTCCTGAATCCTCAGGGTCAACACCATTGATGCTAAACACATATTTCTTCCCCACTTGCTTCAGACCATGTTTAATGTCTGTGTCAGCATCAAAGGGGATCATAACTCCATCCTGTTTAAACAACAGTGAGCTGAATGTCATTTTCCAACACAACAGAAATATTAGATCTGCAAAGAAGTCTTAAAATAAAAATCTTCACAAGATATTATTTGCAAACGTGTGCTGTCTAACCATTAATCATATGATTACACAATAAACAAATATGCATCACAAATTTTAGGTTCCTTGAAGTTTAACTTTTTAATATTTTATACAGTTAGTGAACTGGATGGAAGCAAAGACCTTTATTTTAGTGGAACAATCCTTCCATCACCTTAGCTAAAAATTATGTCTTAAATAGTTTTTTGATGAGTAATGAATTTTCCCATACTTAAGTTAGAGCCATCTGCTGTAAATGATACTGTGTTTTTAAGTGCCTACAGATAGCACTGTAGGTATAGCATGTTCCATTAAATTTTCTAAAGGAAGAAACTACTTATATTGTTCACAAATCAAAAGCTGAAAGCTATTTATCCTTTTGCTATATTAGAATATCATAGCTGATTCAGAAAAGTAAAAAGTCCAAAATTCTGTATGCTTTTAAGCGGTGATAATGCCACATCAATGTAAAGTCTCAAATATCCATGATGAGAAACTTGATTAGATTTTAGCCTCTCTTGAACTTCTGGACGAAACCTTTAGACCAAGATATATCTACTGATATATCACTTGTATAATCATTGTAGATTTGTTCTGTGTGTATTTGCTTTAAAATATAGGGCCCATTTTACATCTATGTGTAATAGTGGAATGATTATTAAAATAAATCTCACCTTGAATAAATAGATTTTGCTGCTAGAGTCTTTCAATGACATTTCAAGTTCAAACTCTGCTCCACCATCATCTCTCATTTCAATGGGCTTCAGGTTACAGAGTCTTTCAACAACCTGCAGAAAATGAAATTAGATTTTTTTTTGTTTAAAGTGATCCAGTGCTTCTTTGTATGGAGTCAAATCAGGGCCAAAAGTTTTGATTATTTGAATAAATCAAAAAACATTTAAAAACAAAATTTTAGATAAAATACAACCATATTTTCAGATTCAAAAGTTTATTTTTTATAATACTTTATCTTTTATTCTGTTTCAGATTCTCTTTTTTTATTTGAGGTTTGATTTCCCTCAGCCTCTTCAGTTTCAGGTAGTACTTTTTTCAGATTTGGCGTTTGAACAGATGAATCGTGTGCACAGAATGATGAGTGACTGCATGGCAATGAAGGCTGAGACTGTCCTTATCATGTTGCCTTTAGAAAACATGTAGCATGTCAAATTAATGCACACTATTTGTCATACTGACGAGTGGTTGCCAAAAAAAACAAAATAAAAAAACAACCCCAGTAGTAAAGCTGCACTTGTTTCAAAACTTTTGTAGCACCAATCACAATATTTGGTCAACACATGTAAAGTTTAATACCCAAACTGTCAGTATTTTTACTCCCTCAGTTCAACCTACAAGCATCATTGTGCAGTTAAGAATTTCTATTAGGGGAGCTTTCAAATTATTTCAGTAAAAACTACCGTTATAAAACTACTGATTTAAAACAGACCATGACTGTGTGCTGCGTTGCCTTCACAGTGGCATGAGGACATTGGGAACACCAATACAGACTAATTCGGTTTGACATACCAGTTAGTTTTTGATTTATTTTGACTTTTTCCAAATGATCAAACCTTTTGGCCCTGATTTAACTCCATATCATTGTATTTAATTTACTCTGTATTCCTTTAAAAAAACATGTGGAAAAAGTACCTTTTCCTGCTCTTTTTCTCTTTCTATTTTCTTTTCATTCAGTTTCTTCAGCATTCCACGAAAATCAGTGACACCATATTGGACACAGATGGACTCATAGTCTTTTTTTTCTGCGCTCATCAATACTTCAAAAAACTTTTCATCAGCCTCCATTTTATTCTCTTCTTTTGCATCAATATCAATTCTACAAATTAAAAAAAAAAAACAACCACATAAAATATAAATGTATATATAATTTGGTATTCAATAAAAAATATTCTGCAAGGAAAATAAATCACCATCATACTTATTTTTCAAAGCCTTTTTGAAGTCCTCAGCTGTTTCACGTACAGCTATAATAAAAGTTAGAAGCACGGTTAGAGGTTTTATTCAACGATAACAGACATTCAACAAATATTGTTGTAACATGCACATTTTACCTGTTCTGGATTGCTGCAATGCTTTGTTCTTTTTATAGCCAACTAAGGACAGGAATTACAGTTGAATAAGAAAGCTGCAATTTATTTTTGCTTTTCATGTTAATGTATACAAACAATGCATTAAAAGGTACTGACCCTCAATAACATTAAGTGTGGCAGTTACAATGGCTTTGCCATATTCATTTGTGGCGAAACACTTGTACGTGTCGGCTTCATCTGCTGACACATCTGGAATCTATTAATCATCAAAGTTTTTTGTGATGTAGTTCAGGAGATTTAGTTAAATAAAATTCATGTATCTTGATTATAGCTCCTACCTGTAACTGATGTTCACCAGAGCCTTTATCATAGAGGATCTTGTGCCTCTCATCACCTATCTCACCGTTATTTCTCAACCAGGTCACAGTTGGTGTTGGATTTCCAACAACCACCGCTCTAAATACAACCAATTTTCCTGTAGAAATGACAACAAAGTACTTAATTGTATATAAATTGTAGAGCAAAACATGTCTATGTGACAATTATGGCATGAAGGCATTTTGAGGTACCTTCTTGAATGGTTATGGAAATGGGCTTCCGAGTAAAATCAGGGGTGCTCATTCCTTCTGGTATTACTTCCACATATTGGGTAATCATAACACCTGGCACCTTTGATCTCTTTTTAATTCTCACTGTCATAAAACATGTTAAATTCAATGTAAAGGTTAAGATACCTTCTTTAGATTTATTTAATTTAAGTTTATTAGTGTTTTAACATAACAAAGTGACTTACCCTGTCCAGGAGCAGTCGGCTCCTCTTCTTTGGCTTTTCGTATTTTAAACATTTTGACAAAAACAACAGCTTCTCTCTCTCTATACACACACACACACACACACGGTAAGAATAGTTATGCTGTGTGATAGTGATGATGAATGACAACTATATATGTTTTTGTACGTAGAGGTGAGTAATTTTATCTGCCCTAAATAAAAAACAGAAAGAAATGGTGTATCTCCTAAATACTTAACATTCTTTTTCTTGCTAATGGTATGACTACTTTAGTCCACGTACCACATAAACCTATTTGTTTTGATGGGGTGTGATTGACTGCATATGTAACTTAAGTCATCACCATTCTTAAATTTGGGTCAAGTCATCATCTAGTTACTCTTGAATTCCAGAGAGAACTCGGCTAATTGATAATGAATATAATAATTAAGGCATTCTATTTTGGTTAAACTTATAAAAAATAAAAAAAGTTGGGTCTACCTTTGAGGTGTAAACTTTTGTAAACAATTGCTTTATTTCTCACATAATGCCTTTCTTTCTGATCCTTTTGAGTAGCTGCATTTAGTCCACAAAAGATATTTTAAATCATTTTTAAAATGTAATGTAAGAAAAAGGTAATACTAGCATATTTTATTATTGAAAAATATGTTAAATTAATATGTTGGTAGTCAAACAAAATGTGTGTGGGTTGAATTGAATTACACATAATTATGTGAGCACAGGCAGCAGTTGTGTACCCTTGGTGGTCTGGAATTTAGCTATATTTGTCAGAGAAAATTGAGCCTTTGGTGTGAGCAGCCGAATGATTTATGAATACCTTGTCTGGTCTATATCCCACACCTCTAAGACAATTTTAGCTAGAGGACTTAGAAGTATGTTTATTATTTTATCAGAAAGCTCACATGAAACTTATCAACCTTTATCAGAAAAGAACATTTTGGCATTATTTAGGGTAAATACATAAACAAGGTAACAATGAAAACTCTATCTCAAGTACCAAACAAGTATTGATCATTCATTCCTCATGCCCAACATTGAAATGATACAGAATTATTGCATTCTTTTTTTTAAAAAAACAAACATTAAAACCAAATTCATCACATTTCATATATACCATAACATTGTAAAGATTTTGTAATCATATAAATGCTTTAATGTTAAATTATTTAGAAAAAAACAATAGTTCTGCTGTAAATGTACTTACTTTTGAAATGTATTGCTGCTATTTGCTGTGTCTCTAGCCTGGTTCCAGCTGAATCTTTAGTGTGGTGTTGTATTCAGAGCCAATAAAGCCTATCAGGGACACACAACCTAATGCTTCTTCAATACGCCTCTTGGAGATAGGTTTACTGCCATTTACGGTGGCCCTAAAATGTGATAGGTTCTTAAAAATGGGCCACGGCACATTTGTGATGCTCCTTAGTCCCTCCCTCCAAACTGGAATTTCACTTTCAGCACTTCAGCTGTGAGATTTCCACATCAGTGCCATCAGTTGGGCTGGTTTCCCTTGTGATATGTTGGATGACTGATTTACTTTTCATCATTAAATGTTGAGGTGAGTGCCAATTATTCAGTTTTAGTCTGTTTGCTTGTTTAGACAATAGGGAAAAAACACATTTTAACCTTTTATCTTTTTGAAAATTCTATGTTGTAAACTACTTCTACTCCTTTGCATTAAAGTTATATATATTTAATATTGTTTAGGTTGTTTCTATTATTAACCCAGCAGACGTAAAATATATCATTTATTATTTCAGGCAGTTGTGTTGAGATATGTTTCAAGAATATGAGATACTGTATGTCACCCAGCACCGGTTGGCCCATTTACTCTAATTTGGGGCAAATGCCTGACCTCACAAAAATGCTGAGAGGTAATACAAGAAGACTTCATGTAACTTATTTATGTAAATGTTCATGGGGTGAACAAGTGGCATGTATGATGATACCAAGGTCAACATATGTTCAGCCAGTCAAACACTATAACCATAAAATACTTTCTTTGGAAGTCCATTTTAAGGTTTATTTCTGATAATGAATCCAGGTAACTCACACAACTTCAATCACGATTACTTACAAACTTTATGTAAGTGTTATTCTCATTTAAATTTTACCCTTAAATTTATACTGACAACAAATAATCTGTAGCCTCATCTAGTATTGATACAAAGTGACATACTTTGAAAAGGTGACAAAAATCAGAAATTTTATTAAAACATTGCAGGAGAGGTGGTGCATCCTTCCTTAGTTCTAGTAGTGCTTTTAATAATTATTGTCACATAATTTATGGGAGTCAGAAGACAATAAATTGCAAAGTCATATTCCAAATTTCTATTTTATTGTGATTATGCAATTTAGTGAACCAAATAGATTTGCACTTACATTTAATTGATTCTGTGTTTTGGAGTTAAAAGTAAAATGCATCCAGGAAAATATTGAACCAAATATTTCACTAATCAAATAACGGTATAAAATAAACTTTTAGATTTAATCCACTTCTAGTGTCCTGGATTTACTCTAAGGGAGGAAAAGACATGAAAATATTAGGTTTTATATTTGAAAATGGATCCATATATTATAACCACATTGGGCAAAAAGTTAATTTTGCATCTATAGTGAATAATTACCTCTGACTGTAAGTTTAGTGGAGCATTCGGCCCTTCCCATGCATTTTCTGCAACAATCTTATACTCCCCTGTGTCTTTGGGTCCAACCCTCAATATGAGCAGAGAGCAGACACCACAGGTGTTGGTGATATAGTAGTTGGTGTTAGTATTGAGAATAACATTGTTTCGTAGCCATGTCACATGTGGCATCGGGTCCCCTTTAGGGCACAGGTCATGTAGCATTCATATCCTTGAGGAGCTGCATGCAATTTCAGTGGGACCAGGAATTTTGGGGGACACCGCAGGTCATAAACTTTTGTTTTTGGCATGGTCAAGGTGAACCTCTCTGTGAAGAAGAAGATATACATTAATTTATAAATTGTACCCATATAGCAGGAGAATGAACTGTACATGATATTGCATAAGTGCAGCAATAAGAAGCAGCAGCCTATTTTCAATTCCTACAACAGTCTCTTTTTAAATATTGTTTATTTTCATCCAATACCAAATGCTTCCCCATGTATTTTCTTGCATTGTATGAATGGCTTACTATTACTATTTGTCATTTCAGAGACTGCAGATATAGACAAAAAGGCCCCTTGAATATCCTCTGATCATACATCACCATTAATGAAGTTCAACACCTTGCAAATATTCTCAGGAATAACAGTCAGTTTTAGCTATTTTTCATTGTCCTGTGTTTGTCTTAATTTTCTGATATATATACACTCTCTCTCACTCTCTCTCTCTCACTCTCACTCACACATACACACACATACATGTGCACTTACCTTTTTTGCTGGGAATGAACCACTTTGGTGATTCTGATGGTTTGGAGGAGCCCATGTCATTTTTTGCATAGACTCTAAATTGGTACTCCCGGCCAGGCATTATATTGCAGGCAGTGAATCTATTATTAAATATACGATCTGCTATGGAGTGCCATTGTCTTTTCACAGAATCTCGCTTTGTCACCATGTAATGCAGCCTGTCGTCACGTTTCTCATCTGGCGATGGTGACCATGAGATGGTCACTGTGCCAGGCACATTTTCATCGAGTTCCACAGGACCCGCTGACTTGGGTTCATCTGGTGTGAGCAGCCGAATGATTTATGAATACCTTGTCTGGTCTATATCCCACACCTCTAAGACAATTTTAGCTAGAGGACTTAGAAGTATGTTTATTATTTTATCAGAAAGCTCACATGAAACTTATCAACCTTTATCAGAAAAGAACATTTTGGCATTATTTAGGGTAAATACATAAACAAGGTAACAATGAAAACTCTATCTCAAGTACCAAACAAGTATTGATCATTCATTCCTCATGCCCAACATTGAAATGATACAGAATTATTGCATTCTTTTTTTTAAAAAACAAACATTAAAACCAAATTCATCACATTTCATATATACCATAACATTGTAAAGATTTTGTAATCATATAAATGCTTTAATGTTAAATTATTTAGAAAAAAACAATAGTTCTGCTGTAAATGTACTTACTTTTGAAATGTATTGCTGCTATTTGCTGTGTCTCTAGCCTGGTTCCAGCTGAATCTTTAGTGTGGTGTTGTATTCAGAGCCAATAAAGCCTATCAGGGACACACAACCTAATGCTTCTTCAATACGCCTCTTGGAGATAGGTTTACTGCCATTTACGGTGGCCCTAAAATGTGATAGGTTCTTAAAAATGGGCCACCGCACATTTGTGATGCTCCTTAGTCCCTCCCTCCAAACTGGAATTTCACTTTCAGCACTTCAGCTGTGAGATTTCCACATCAGTGCCATCAGTTGGGCTGGTTTCCCTTGTGATATGTTGGATGACTGATTTACTTTTCATCATTAAATGTTGAGGTGAGTGCCAATTATTCAGTTTTAGTCTGTTTGCTTGTTTAGACAATAGGGAAAAAACACATTTTAACCTTTTATCTTTTTGAAAATTCTATGTTGTAAACTACTTCTACTCCTTTGCATTAAAGTTATATATATTTAATATTGTTTAGGTTGTTTCTATTATTAACCCAGCAGACGTAAAATATATCATTTATTATTTCAGGCAGTTGTGTTGAGATATGTTTCAAGAATATGAGATACTGTATGTCACCCAGCACCGGTTGGCCCATTTACTCTAATTTGGGGCAAATGCCTGACCTCACAAAAATGCTGAGAGGTAATACAAGAAGACTTCATGTAACTTATTTATGTAAATGTTCATGGGGTGAACAAGTGGCATGTATGATGATACCAAGGTCAACATATGTTCAGCCAGTCAAACACTATAACCATAAAATACTTTCTTTGGAAGTCCATTTTAAGGTTTATTTCTGATAATGAATCCAGGTAACTCACACAACTTCAATCACGATTACTTACAAACTTTATGTAAGTGTTATTCTCATTTAAATTTTACCCTTAAATTTATACTGACAACAAATAATCTGTAGCCTCATCTAGTATTGATACAAAGTGACATACTTTGAAAAGGTGACAAAAATCAGAAATTTTATTAAAACATTGCAGGAGAGGTGGTGCATCCTTCCTTAGTTCTAGTAGTGCTTTTAATAATTATTGTCACATAATTTATGGGAGTCAGAAGACAATAAATTGCAAAGTCATATTCCAAATTTCTATTTTATTGTGATTATGCAATTTAGTGAACCAAATAGATTTGCACTTACATTTAATTGATTCTGTGTTTTGGAGTTAAAAGTAAAATGCATCCAGGAAAATATTGAACCAAATATTTCACTAATCAAATTAACGGTAATAAAATAAACTTTTAGATTTAATCCACTTCTAGTGTCCTGGATTTACTCTAAGGGAGGAAAAGACATGAAAATTATTAGGTTTTATATTTGAAAATGGATCCATATATTATAACCACATTGGGGCAAAAGTTAATTTTGCATCTATAGTGAATAATTACCTCTGACTGTAAGTTTAGTGGAGCATTCGGCCCTTCCCATGCCATTTTCTGCAACAATCTTATACTCCCCTGTGTCTTTGGGTCCAACCCTCAATATGAGCAGAGAGCAGACACCACAGGTGTTGGTGATATAGTAGTTGGTGTTAGTATTGAGAATAACATTGTTTCGTAGCCATGTCACATGTGGCATCGGGTCCCCCTTTAGGGCACAGGTCATGTAGCATTCATATCCTTGAGGAGCTGCATGCAATTTCAGTGGGACCAGGAATTTTGGGGGACACCGCAGGTCATAAACTTTTGTTTTTGGCATGGTCAAGGTGAACCTCTCTGTGAAGAAGAAGATATACATTAATTTATAAATTGTACCCATATAGCAGGAGAATGAACTGTACATGATATTGCATAAGTGCAGCAATAAGAAGCAGCAGCCTATTTTCAATTCCTACAACAGTCTCTTTTTAAATATTGTTTATTTTCATCCAATACCAAATGCTTCCCCATGTATTTTCTTGCATTGTATGAATGGCTTACTATTACTATTTGTCATTTCAGAGACTGCAGATATAGACAAAAAGGCCCCTTGAATATCCTCTGGTCATACATCACCATTAATGAAGTTCAACACCTTGCAAATATTCTCAGGAATAACAGTCAGTTTTAGCTATTTTTCATTGTCCTGTGTTTGTCTTAATTTTCTGATATATATACACTCTCTCTCACTCTCTCTCTCTCACTCTCACTCACACATACACACACATACATGTGCACTTACCTTTTTTGCTGGGAATGAACCACTTTGGTGATTCTGATGGTTTGGAGGAGCCCATGTCATTTTTTGCATAGACTCTAAATTGGTACTCCCGGCCAGGCATTATATTGCAGGCAGTGAATCTATTATTAAATATACGATCTGCTATGGAGTGCCATTGTCTTTTCACAGAATCTCGCTTTGTCACCATGTAATGCAGCCTGTCGTCACGTTTCTCATCTGGCGATGGTGACCATGAGATGGTCACTGTGCCAGGCACATTTTCATCGAGTTCCACAGGACCCGCTGACTTGGGTTCATCTGGTGTACAAAGTCTGTTATGTTTATTTTTATACAATTATATAATTTAAAAAAAAAAGTTGTTACAATATCACACACACACACATATATATATATATATATATATATATATATAAAAAAAAATACAGACAGACATATAAGAACTGTTACATATTCTCACCAGTGACTCTAATTTCAATGCTAAATGTTTCTTGCCCAACAATGTTCTTCAAAATGATGGTGTAGATTCCAGTATCTGTGCGCTCGGCAGAAGGAATCAGAAGCTGAGATTGCCCTTCCGTGTTGCTGATGGTCACCTTTTTAGAAACACGTCCACCATCCTTTTGCCAGGTAATATCAGGCCAAGGAGAAGCCTACAAAAATTATGCATGCATGCAAACCATTTGTAAAACTTGATTAATTCATCAATTAATCATAAGATCAAAATATGCTGCTTGAGTTAGATAATTCGAAAATTTGTCATCAGATTTTAACACGAGTAATTAATTATAATTTCAGCATCAAAAGAGTGGAAAGAAAACTTAGAGGATATTTACATAGAGTTGACTTTTTTTATTTTAATTACCTCAAAATTTATGTTGAATCTTGCAGAATTTCCAGCTCTCACCACCATGAAACTCTTGATTTTGGCATCTGTGAAACGTGGCCTTACTATGAGAAAATCAAGGTGAAAGTGTATTGATTAAGATATTATCTTGAATATATATGTAAAGTAAGCAGAAAAGTTGATATGACAAAATAGCAGGGCCAGTGGGTTAAAAAATTGTACTTTTACCTGAACATTTTTTTCTTTTTCTTTGCTTATTTTTTTATTTGCCCATGTTCTATTATTAGGAAAAATATGTCCAAATTCATGAAACTAGTTTGATATTTCATTTTCTTTTAGTTTCAGTGAAATATTTAACAATTTGTATTTGATTCTATTATCTATCTATATAAATTATCATCTATGAAACTGTAAGGTATGTGAATACCGTATTTTCACGACTATAAGGCGCACCTAAAAGCCTAGAATTTTCTAAAAAATCTACGGTGCGCCTTTTAACCCGGAGCGCCTTTTGTATGGATTACGGTAATATTGGTTAATCGCGGCTACCGTAGTCAGTAGGCGTGGCCGAGGTAACAGCAGTAAATTCAGTCCCAAACCATTTCTGTCTGTAAAGACCCCAAAATGGCTCCTTGCAAGAGACGCGCTTTTGACGCAGAGTTCAAACTGAAGGCTATCAGTCACGCAGTTGAACACGGAAATAGAGCAGCGGCAAGAGAATTTAACGTGAACGAATCAATGGTGCGGAAGTGGAGGAAGCAACAAGACGACCTGCGCCAGGTAAAGAAGACTCAACGGAGCTTCCGAGGAAACAAAGCAAGAAGTGGATTAACAAAGGAACTCCAGCCGCTAAATATTGGTGTCAACGGGGCATTCAAAGCTAGACTGCGAACTGCGTGGGACCGGTGGATGACGAACGGCGAACACACGTTCACCAAGACGGGGAGACGGCGCCGAGCGTCATACGTCACTATCGGCCAGTGGATCGTAAATGCCTGGGCATCGACCGTGGTCTGAGCTTTCGGGAAGGCAGGGATTGTCACTGAAATGCCAGACAACACCAGCGACACCGACCCTGATGACGACTTTGACGAGACAGAGCCGGCCATGTTGGATGCCGTATTCGCACAACTGTTCAATTCGGACACCGAAGAAGAAGAATTCGAGGGATTCCTGGATGAGGAATGAACTGATAAAGTGATCATTACGTGTTTCTTTTGTGTGTTTACAACTTAACAAGGCTGGTCATACTGTGAATATGGAAATTACCGTTTGAACAACGTTGTTATATTGCTATTGTTATATTGCTATTGCTATCGCTTTGCACTACTTCGAGAGTTCGAGTTACCGTATATTGTGTTTGCACTAACGTTTGATTTACCGCAACGGTACTACGTGATAAAAATGTTGCACTAAATCGAAGATTTATTAAACTCCACTATCCACTTGTGATAAAATTGTTGCACTGCCTGTTATAACTCGCTGTTATTAAACGAACTGTGTTATGCGAAAACACTACGTCACTCGGGGAAAAATAATAAAACAGCTGTTTATTCGTTTTGGGAGTGAATAGAGTTGTGAGAACGACGGTTTGTATTCTATTAATAAAGTTTGACTGACTTATCTGGCTGTTTTATTGACATTCCTTTTAGCGCAGCTCAATCTAGTGAACGCGTCATGAAACCACAGGCACTACGCAGTTTCTATGCTATGCGCCTTATAACACGGTGCGCCCTGTGTATGAAAATATTTCTAAAATAGGCTGTTAATTGAAGGTGCGCCCTATAATACGGCGCGCCTTATGGTTGTGAAAATACGGTAGTTGCCAAGAAATTTAGCAAATGAAATTTACTAAATTATGAAGGGAATTCTCCTACCAGGAGGGGGTGTTGCCAGAATGTAAGTATCGAGTTCCTGTGCCTCTCCTTCACCTCCATCATTTGTAGCAACAACTCTCACCCAATACATGGCCAGTGACTTTAAACCTTTAACTGTATAGGAAGTCATAGTTATTGGAATTGAATTGCATCGATCCCATTCAGTACTCTCTGCCGGTCTGATCTCTACAAAATATCCTTTGGCTTCATCCTTCATGCCTTCTATTTCCCTAGGTTTGTTCCAGGAGAGGGACAAGGTTGTATAGGTGGAATCAGTAACTTTAAAGTCTTGGACTTTACCAGGAGCTTCTGCAACACATACATGACATCATTGCAATTTTTGTGAAGGATTAAAAGAATGAGTGACATTTCCAACTTTCACCTACTTTTGGGATCTCTGGCAAACACAAACTCAGATGGTGTGCTGAATTCACCAGCTCCGGAGGTATTGATTGCTGATACACGGAATTCATACTCCATACCTTCAACCACATCTTTAACAGCATATCCCTTTGCTGTGTAATAATCAAAATGGAATACATTATTATTGCAGTTTCATAGATCTACTACCAATTGTCATCTCAGCTCATCTTCATCAACTTATTTGGAGCCAAACTGTGAAAATAACAGACTAAGCAGAGATGCCCAGATTTCTCTCCTTCCAGACACATTCTCCAGCACTCCTGGAAGAATTCTGAAGTGCTCCCAGGCCAGCTGACAGACATAGTCTCTTCAGTGTGTTCTGGGTGTTCTTCAGGTGCTTAGTTTGACATGCCTGGAACATTTGACATGCCTGGAACACCTCCAGGGAGAGGCTTCCAGGGGGCATCCCAAAGAGGTGCCCGAGCACCTCACTTAACTCCTTTTGATGTGAAGGAGCAGAGGCTCTAACCTGAGCTTCTCGAGTGACTGAGCTTCTCAACCTATGTATAGGGGTTATAACAACACAAAATACATCTAAATTATGTAAAAATGCTGGGTCACCTCTGATGATCTCTTCGGATGGATTGACCAGACCCCACAAATTGCTGCCCTTCTTCCGTTTTTCAAGGTTATATCCAAGAATATTCGTACCTCCAGTGTTGGCTGGAGGGGACCAAGCCAGGGTGATGCAGTCCTTGAACGCGCCGATTACCTTTGGTGCTGATGGAGGCCCTGGGTATGCTGTCAAGACAAATGTTTGTGAGGAAAAAATTTCTATTTCATTTCAAGGCTTCAGCCTACTGCAATTACAATGAATTAAGAGGAAAGTATTGCTATGTTGCATGACACTCTTATTTTGAAATGAAACTGGGAGCACAAGAGGATTCAATGATCACACTTAAAACAATGACTACTCCCCAGTTAGTCACCAGTTTACAGGGCTAGAAGGGTTTTGAGTGGTCTTTTATTTCCCCACACCAAAGTGTGGTTCAAAAACTTTTAAAAAAAGGGTCATTCTAACCTTTAAGCCAGCTCATGGATGAAATCTGTCTGTTACCTTTTGTACCAGCTTGAATGTCCTCTGTTTCCATTATCTCACTGGTGCCCAGTTCAGTCTCAACCCTGATGCGGTAGCAGTACTTCCTGCCATGGTCTACATCAGTGTCCCTGTATGTAGGTTCCGGACCAATTGGCCCCACCTTCTTCCAGGTATTCCGACCTATTTGTTGACGTTCAAGTATATAATTTCCTATTTTGCAGCCACCACTGTCTTTTGGGGCTCTCCATTTAAATTCAATTACAGAAGAGGAGGCATCTACAATCTCCAAAGGTCCCATCGGAGGGGTGGGTTTATCTGTTTAAATGAGGATGAGTATTAATCTCAGATGTACCTACAAACACAATAACTGTGACCACAAATGTAATAACTATCACCACAAGATCATGTGCACTTGCATACATACCCAGTACAATAAGCTGACTCAAAGCTTCTATAGTACCATACTCATTTTTAAGTTTTATCTTGACTTCGCCACTGTCCTTGCGCTGCAGCTTGGTTAGAATGAGCCGGCTGCTACCATCTGAATGCTCTAACTTGATGTTTGCTTCATCTGAAAGCTCTTCACCATCAAGGTACCACTGAACTTTTATCGGCTCCCGTCCAATAAAAGGTAACTTATAGATAGCTTTGTGTCCCCTTTTCACTGTTACTGTTTTTTTAAATGCTTCAAGTTCTTCTGCATCAAAACGGGGTGGATCTACAGACAATAACCAAAAAACAAACATGTTTTTTTTTGTTTTATCAGGGCCCCATATTTATTGTTTTTATACTGGCATCTGTAGGTTTTTTACCTTCAACAACAATCAAGGCTTCTGTCTTCCGCCCATCAGCTTCAAATTTGTATTTGCCAGCATATTCCTCTGTGACTTTCTGAATTTTTAGCCTGTGGAAACTTCCTTCTTTTGAAATGGTGATACCCTCATCTGATTTAATCTATACAAAACATGTTGGAATACAACACATTTATAAATTGCATCCACTGGCTATTTTTATTTTGTTTTATCGCTGTGCTTACCTCTTCTCCATTTTTGTACCACATTCCTTTGCAATCTTCATTGCTTAGTTTACACTCCAGTTCTGCTGCTTCTCCAATAACAACTTTGCAGTCAGAAAGTCCAGCATGAAAATGCACCCCTGGGTCTGAAGAGTTATCAGCCAGTAAGTTAATGAAAGGACAAGGAAAGGTTTGACATTTGTGCAAAATTTGCTGATTTGGATGTTGTTAGCTTGAAAGTAGAGTTAATTCAAACATTTTCCAACATCTCGTACTTTCTGAATTATATGAAATACACTTTGTAAAACATGGTTTGCTTAAGCAGTGTCGAAGGTATCATACTTTTGCATTTATTTAAGGCTTAGTCGTCATTTCCTTTCATCATTTCCACAAATTATATGTGGTGGAAGTGTATCTAGATCTGGCATAGGGTGGCCGTGAAGTATTCCTTCGTGCACTTTCCATAAAAAAGGATTCCAGGGAAAAAAGAAACCTTAAACCGAACTGTTCCTAGGTCACTGAAGAAAATGAATTTTTCTTTCCGTCTTGGTCTACATCGTTGCCTTCCAAATTCAGCCCAGAATGTCTTCAATCTTGAAACTGAAGATTTGGGGTGTAGTTGCATTAAGAACATTTTCACTTCTGCTGTTTATTAATCAGGATTAAATGCAAAACACTGACTCCTGACATCCTGAATTATTGTTTTAAATAGCAAGCATGAATAGAAACACAGAGCACAGATGCATTTACACATACGCAGACAGAGAGGTGGGCACAGATAAGAGTTATATTGCCTCCTGTTACTCGAACTATCATTCATAGAAATCAATAAACTCATGCTCTTTCTTTTCTATAATTTACTAATGAACAAAATTACATTTTGTGCATTTTGTTTGTAAAGATAAATATACATTTTAAACTATAGTTTTCATTACTGATTTTTTTTTTTGGCACAGTGATGTTAACTTGCAATTAACTGAAAAAAACAAGTCATTAAATACCTTCATTTTCAGTGCCAGAGCTTCCCATGCAGCAAGTAAAGCAATCCAGTGACCTTACCACTAACTGTTTCCGCCATCAATGGCCCCTGTCGTGCTTGGCCTGAACACTTCACCATCTGCAACCTCACCATTTTCAGCAGATTCATCTCTGCCTGCTTGGACTGGTGATTTTTTTTTTTTTTCAGCACTGGTGCCACTCTCTTCTGTGATGTTTGCTTTTACATTCTAGGGATTAGCATCACCATTTTCCATCAATCCAATGTTTCTCATTTTCTGTGGGATATGCCTTACAAATGTGATGAAAACAGCAATAATAACCATTAATGTGTTAAAGTCAGCAGAGGCATTAATAGAAAATAAACATTGTGTTTCACAGCAGAAAAGAGATTAGTTTGGAAAGATGATTACCAGCTCTTATACAAGATGGGTTTCATATTTGTTTTAATGTAAAGATATTGAAGAATGGTGTATAGCAGTGTATACTGCATTTGCATTTGAAAAATGCCTTATTTCAAGCATCAACCTATATCAAATTGAAATGCTAAAACTTTATAGGGCACGCAGCATGAAAAAGTCTGCTGGTAATGCAACTTTTTTGTTTTGGGCTTTCTAAAATTAAAAAAAAAAACACAACAAAAAAGACACATTAGATGACAGCACATTAGCTATTCTAAAACCATATGAATTAGACAGAGAAAAAATAAGATATATGTACTATATGAACATCTGAATTGTGTCAGGTCCTGATTGGTTAGTTAGATATTTAGTATAATATTAGTGGGTTAATACACGCAGGTAGTTTATCTACGGACAAAAAAAATATTGTTTCAAAGACGTTTGAGCATGCCCCCCCCCCCTTTTTTTTTTTTTTTACCAGACTGGACTTCACAGAGTTAATTTCCCAGGATGAAAGATCTACAGGAACAAATTTAAACATGTGGAACTGGGAAATACAATCTTGACCCATAGGAACTTACAGGTTGAATAAACAATAATATTCCATCCATCCATCCTCTACCGCTTATCCGGGGTCGGGTCGCGGGGGCAGCAGCCTAAGGAGAGAAGCCCAGACTTCCCTCTCCCCAGCTACCTCCTCCAGCTCATCCGGAGGCGTTCCCAGGCCAGTCGAGAGACATAGACTCTCCAACGTGTCCTGGGTCTCCTACCGGAGGGACATGCCCTGAACACCTCACCAGGGAGGCGTGTGTGTGTGTGTGTGTGTGTGTGTGTGTATATATATATATGTATATATATATATATATGTGTATATATATATATATATATGTATATATATATATATAGATATATATATATATATATATATATATATATATATATATATGTGTATATATATATATATATATATATATATATATATATAGATATATATATATATATATATATATATATATATATATATATATACACAATTTAATATTAACACAGCAATTCACATTGATGCAGAGCTGGGTAGGGTTAGGTTCCAGAAGGGTTTTGAATCCACAAAACTCTTTCATATAATAATTCTGAGCAAGGGTAACCTCAACACAAAGGGAAAATGTGTAAAGGTGTTAAATATCCAGCTGTACATTTATAAATAATCAACTGGTGGAACTGAAGCCTATCATATGCTGTGTTTTGTTATATTTTGAAGTGAAGTATTTATAGAAACATGAATTGACAGTAGCCCAGATGAATCAAATTCATTGTTAATTTATATAATTTGCACACACACACTCACACACACACACACACACACACACCAAAAAGCAGTGGTCTCCAAATATGTCTGGATGCAGCTTAGGAAACTGATAGCTACTCTGATGCTTTTGAAATTTTGCGGGGTGGTGAGGATCACTGGTCAATTCTTACTGCAAGTGGCTGCAACGTTTTACCGTCAGAAAGTGTTTTGTGGACTCAAAGACTTCTTCCACCTTTTCATTGACATAGTTTTGACGATAATAAGTGAATTTTCTTTCAGGAGAACACTTCAAACATCACTGATGAATGCAATTATGCAATCCACATTACAGGTATTATTGATTCCCTTTTTTGAGTGTCCAAACTATCTGTTCCTTGAGCTGGCTGTGCATTGGACAAAGCAGTGCTTTATGTCAGCGTGAGTACTTTCTTTGTCAGTTTGGTATTGCATAAGAGGTATTGATCCTTGAATGACTTTGAGTCAGTAAATTCTTGAACATGCAGCTTTCTTTACTTACCAACAATAGCTTCTTCAACTACCAGATTTTTCTTGATGAAATGTTTTCCTTTTTTCCTAGAGTTTTCATTGTCATTTGTTGTTTTCTCATCATCTATTAGTGATAAATAATAATTCTTGCTTAATTATTGTTTAATATCAATGTGCTTCAACTCATATATTTTAAATGAATAAAATGTGAATTGTTGTGAATTGTGTATAATCTTTGAATTTCTTACCTATTTCTGTATCTGGAACTAGTGAATCTTCTATCACAAGTTTCTTCGCTTCTCCATATCCCTCTCCTTTCTCCTCTCTTACTGCTTCAGCTCCTTTGCCTCCTTTACCTTCTTGTCCTTCATTTTCAATGTCTGAATCCTCATTTGAATGACTCTCTTCCTCTTCCTCCTTCTCCTCCTCTTCAACAAAATATTCTACAAGAAAGTCTTGATTGTCACCAGTTGCACCATCAACTGCTACTCCAACTTCACTTGTGCCAGCTTTACCTAAACCTGTTGCAGATCCAGCAATAGCAGCAACTGCATCAGAGCCACCATGAGCAGCTGCACCTGCTTCCTTCCTTCGTTCCTTGTTCTTAGACTTCTGCATAGCTCCAGTCTTCTCATCTGCTGATCTTTTTGACTTTGCAGTCATCTTAGCTGCAGCTTTAGCAATAGCTTTGGCTTCTTCTGCTGCTTTTTTAGCTGCTTGAGCCTGTGCCCAAGCCGCTGCTGCTGCAGCTTCTTTTTCAACTTGAGCTTTCTTGGCATTTTCCATTTTTTCTGCCATTTCTTTGTCATATCTTTCCTTCTGGTCCTTAGCTATCCTCATTAAATCTTCAGTGTTACCTCCTCCAGCGATAGTTGTTTTGCGAGAAGCCTTCTTGCCCTTGTTGGCAGGATCTCTGTCAGCTTAAAAGATTGTAAAATCATTTGTAATATTCAACTAAATGCTTAAGAGTTTAGCAATCATTTTGATATCCAAAGAATGTATCTAAAAGTTATGTCCTAATAATTTTTCTTGCATGATCATATTTTGTAATAAAATAAGAAAATAATGATTCACCTTCAACTACAAGCCAGGCATTGCATGATTTGATTCCTGCCACAGCAGCATAGATACCTGCATCCAGAGGTAAACAGTCTCGCACAATCAGTTTATGGATAAGTTTATCCTCTGATACAGTGATTTCATGTTTCTCACTGTTTGACAGTGGAGCATTTTTGCCAAACCATTTAATGTCATTCATAGGTGCTGTTAGGACACATTGAAAGAGGGCGTCTTCTCTTTCCAGAGCCTTAACCTCTTGTATTTTCACAGCAAAATCAACTTCTGGAACTGCAAACATGAACAAAACAATGACGGGGCTCAGTAAAACTAGCATCACTAATAAAAGAAAAATCACTTCAGGGCTCTAATTTATATTACAGGAGGATATAGGATATAATTTACATTAACCTGATTGATTCCTCATAACCCAACTGAGGATGTACCTTTGAACTCAGTAGAGAAGACATTGACACCTTCAACGTCTACTGAATAGAGTCCAGCATCATCTGTGCCTAGGTTTTTAATTGTGAACACATATTTCTTGCCCACTTGTTTTAAACTGTGCTTCATTGATTCACTCTCCTCTACTGTGAATGGAACCATTACACCATCCTGCACAACACAGAGACATGTTATAGTTTTAAAAGGCAGTGAATAAAGGTTGGATGTTGCAGTTAAGCCTTTACCTTGTACAGGAATATTTTGCTGCTGGGATCTTTTAGGTCCATGTCCAATTCAATTGTTGCACAGTTCTCTTCTTTTACATCAATATGTTTGAGTGCAGAGATCTGAGAGATGAACTATTGAAATAAATCAACATTTTAAGAAATCATTCTGACGTAATACCATATCTGTGGTGAATACAGTGGAACACACAAGTGGAACAAATGGTGACAGACAAGAGAAGAAGATCATTAATTCAAGAAGGTTTTACAAACCCCTGCAATCTCCTCCTCTCTCTCTTTCTTCATTTCGCTGAGTTTCTTCAACATGCCACGGAAGTCTTTGATGCCATATTCAGCACAAATGCGCTCATAATCTTTCTTGTCTGCACTAAGCAGAATTTCCCAGACTTTTTCTTCTGGCTCCATTGCCTTTTCTTCACGGACTCCATCAGCATTACTGTCCAGTAAGAAATGTTTTACATCATATAACAACTTTCATCTGCTCTCACCCTATCATTGTGAAATCCCTTGAGCTTCAACAGCATAATATCCAGCGCAAATGCAATCTACTTACCGTTTTTTAAGCTTTTTCCTGTAGTCTGCTATATCTGAGAAAGCATAAAATGTTTTAATAATGTCTGACAAAAATAATGACAAAAAATAGATTTTTAGAGTTCATTAAAAAAACATTAAAATATCACATTTTAATAAAAATGCACTCTTGAAACACACATAAAATAATTTAAATGAATTCGAAATTCTGTCAAAGCTTTCAGAATTTTATAACTGTGCGGAGGTGGTACAAAGTCTTATTATTCATGATTGTTTTAATTCTGTACAGAAGCTGTGAAAATATTTTTTTTCTCATTCCATTTGTAAAATCTGTCTACACCTCTAGTGTTTACTGATCCACTCTGTTGTGGATAATACAGCAACACAGGCTGACATTAGTCATTCAATTTATGAGAGTGCCTTTAAAGTGTCAAGTTACCCACACAATGGCACTGCAATGATGTGGCATAAACAGTGACAGACACAATTATTCCTATAATACCAATACAATATATGGACTTGGCTGTATAGAAAAAAACATATACAAATACTCACCTCCTCCTTGTGTCTTTTGTAATTCTTTCGTCCTGGAGAATCCAACTGTAAACACATATTGAGTGATCATCATAATATAACAGAAAAATTCAAAATTTGTAATCAAAAGATGGGGAGAGCAGGATCTTACCTTCAATGACATTCAACAGAACAGTGCATACAGCTTTTCCATACTCATTAGTGGCAAAACATTTGTAGGTGTCAGCATCTTCAGGTGAGACTTTTGGAAACTGTTGGATTTTGAATGCACACATATGTTTCTTTTGGGACAACAATTTTAATGGATTTTATATGACACAAATAATACTACCTATGGTTAAGTTGTTACAGCTACTAAGTTTATTCATTAGCATTTATCAGAAAATGCTATTTTTGGTTTTCAATTAAGGCCTAAGGCCTGAGCAAGGACCCAATTATTCCTGCTGTTTTTATTTGTTTTTTTCTTTTCCCAAGTGTTTTCCATTTCCATATGTTCAGAAACCCATGTAAGTCTGCACACATCAGTTCTGGCAAAAATTTGATAATTTAATGTATTTATACATATCAGAGAAATCGCTCAGTAGCAACATTTACAGTTTTTCAGATTTGGTAGGCACTTTTGTTATAAGATGCACAAAAAGTGTCAAGGAAACATGAACTGAAATCAACAGGAAAATGGCCATTCTTACTCTGATTCTGAACTAACACAATTCATCCAATCATATTAATTACTGCTCTAAATTATGTTCAATAAATTCGAGAACACACAGTGTGAAGCTTCCTGTAACTGAATCTGTGTGGCAGTGACGCAAAGTTTGTTGATTTGTTTTTGCCATACCACAAAGGTTTGAAGAGCTCTCACTCCCACCTACTTTATTGTAACAACACCAAAATACATTATGCATTTAACATCGACTACCATCATCATGATCTGCTTTTTGCATTTCAAGATCGGATTTAGCGCTTTTCTACATCTACTATATAGTGTAGCTCTAGATAGGGACTGGATCAGACTACCTTTATATTCAAGGAGATTACAGTATTTCAGATTACACGAGAATAACTCGAGAAGCTGGAGAAACACCAAGGGCTGAAGGAGGAGATAGAGAGAATGTGGAGTATGAAGGCAACAGTGGTCCCAGTAGTGATTTGGACACTAGGGGCAGAAACCCCCAACCTGAGTAGATGGCTCTAACAGATACCAGGAACCCTCAGACTCCCAGACCTAGAGGACCCGAGTCCAAAGGAAGGAGGCACCACCCAGGAGGGGTGAGGAAGAGATTTATATGAGCACAGCCAACTCCCAGAACAAGACCCAGTAGTCATTACTTTAGCAGACATCCAAACAAGAGTGTCCAAAATGAAGAGCTGGACAGCACCAGGGCCCGATAAGAGCCACGCCTACTGGCTTAAGAAGCTGACTGCACTCCATGAACGCCTGGCAGCACAGATGAACCAGCTTCTAACATCAGGGGACCACCCAGAGTGGCTAACCCAGGGCCGGACAGTCCTCATAATGAAGGACCCCCAGAAGGACACAATACCGTCCAACTACCGGCCCATAACCTGCCTCAGCACCACATGGAAGCTCCTATCAGGCATCATAGCGGCTAAGATCAGCAGGCACATGGATCAATACATGAGCAGAGCACAGAAAGGCATAGAGAACAACGCCAGAGGTGCCAAGCACCAGCTACTGGTCGACAGGGAAATCGCCCAGGACTGTAAGATGCGGCACACCAACCTGTGCACTACCTGGATTGATTACAAGAAAGCCTGTGACTCAATGCCGCACACATGGATACTGGAGTGCTTAAAGCTGTATAACATCAACAGGACACTAAGAGAGTTCATCCAGAACTCCATGAAGCTGTGGAACACGATTCTGGAGGCCAAATCAAAGCCAATTGCGCGGGTGAGCATCAGATGTGGCATATATCAAGGAGATGCTCTGTCCCCCCTGCGGTTCTGCATAGGCCTAAACCCCCTCAGCCAGATCATCACCAAGAGTGGCTATGGGTACCAGTTCCGAAGTGGAACAACCGTCAGCCACCTCCTGACATCAAGCTGTATGCCAAGAATGAGCGTGACATCGACTCCCTGATTCACCTCACTAGGATCTACAGCAAGGACATCGGGATGTCATTCGAGCTTGACAAATGTGGGTGGATGATATCTAGAAGAGAAAGGTGATCACAACTGATGGGTTTGAACTACCTGAAGGGAACATCACAGATGTGCAGGGCAGTTACAAATACCTGGGGATCCCGCAGGCAAATAGTAACGATGAGGAGGCAGCTAGGAAGTGACTAATATCGAGAAAACATACCAGTGGCTGACAAAGGCTGGACTGAAGGACAGCATAGAGGCACTACTCATGGCTGTACAAGAACAGGCCCTGAGCACCAGAGCAATAGAGGCCAGGGTCTACCATACCAGACAAGACCCCAGGTGCAGACTTTGTGGAGATGCCCCTGAGACAGTCCAGCACATCACAGCAGGGTGCAAGATGTTAGAAGGGAAGGCATACATGGAGCGGCATAACCAGGTGGCTGGCATAGTGTACAGGAACATCTGCACTGAGTATGGACTGGATGCCCCAGGGTCCAGGTGGGAGACACCCCCAAAAGTGCTGGAGAACCAGCAGGCCAAGATACTGTGGGACTTCTAGATCCAGACTGACAAGATGGTGGCCAACCAGCCTGACATAGTGGTGGTGGATTAACACCAGAAGACAGTGGTGGTGATAGATGTCGCAATCCCAAGTGATCGTGAACATTTTAAATAACGATATTAATTTCTTTCTGACGTGTTTCCAACTAAAATAAAATTTAAAATAAATGCATAAAATTTAGAAGAGTGGAAAAACCTGCAATTTACTGTGTAACATGTAACACAATAGTGTGGAAAAATGTTGCCAGTTGATCATTACACTTGCATGGTAACAGTAACAGCTTACCTGAAGGGTATTCTCATATGATGCTTCATCATATTTCTGCAGGCATACATCAGGGTGATAATGTATTTCTCCATTTGCTCTGCTCCATGTTACTGTAGGTGGTGGGTTGCCTGTAACTTTGGCTTTAAAGACTGCTGTTTTACCTAAAATATTTATGAAATATTGCTTTTATGTTTCTCACGAAGTTTGGATGAAACAAACATTTATAACTAGTATGCCATTATGAATGATTATAGCATGCATTTAAAAAAAAAAAGCATTACGTTTCATAATTCAGTGTTCAACATTTCAACTCATCAACTCCGAAACCATGTTACTATATAAAAAGCAGCAAGCAAGCATAAATTTTTACTTTACCTTCCTGAATGGTAAGAGCAATAGGTTTGCGAGTAAAATCGGGAGTTGATTTTCCTTCTGGTAGTTCCTCCACAAACTGTGTAATCATGACACCAGGCACTTTTGACTTCTTCCTGATGCCTAATAAAAATGAAAGATTCTCAATACTTGATACACAAGGGATCGTTCAAGTTACATACTGTAAAGCGGAGCGGCCTCTGCGGTAACGTATTGCGTCACTTCCTGTCTTCTCAATCGTTCGCTGGTTGCACTGTGCACGGGGAGTTGTATTCACTTTACTTAATATTGAACACTTGGCGTGTTGTATTCACTTTACTTAAAATTTTAACAATTGGGACATTCTAGTCACCTGATAACAACAGTGAGAAACAACCCATATTAAACAAATACAGGGCTCCGCCGACTATTAGCATTAGCATGGCCTCACCGTCTGTTTCACCCGGTGTCTTTGTCTGTTCAGCGTGTGAAATGTTTAGTTACTCCTCTGCCTCTTTTAGTGAAGGGAATAGGTGCAGGAAGTGTACTTTATTTACGGCTATGGAGGCGATACTTAGCGAGCTTAAGATGCGGTTCCGCAGCTGGAGTTGCGTCGGGTAGCTAGGAGAAGCTAGCTGCTATGGAGCCGCCTAGCATAGCTTCAGCTAGCGGTCCCCCGGCAGCAGCCGGCTAGCCAGGGTGGCTGGGTGATGGTTCGCAGGAAGCGTAGCCCAAAACAAAGGCCCACGGTGCACCACCAACCGCTTCCGCTTGGCTAACCGTTTTTCCCCACTCGGCGACACACCCGCTGAGAAACTGACCCTGGTAATTGGCGACTCTGTTTTGCGCGACATGAAGCCGACTCCAGCGACCATAGTTAAGTGCATTCCGGGGGCCAGAGCGGGCGACATAGAAGCAAATTTATGATTACTGGCGAGACGTAAACGTAAATTTGGTAAAGTTATTATTCACGTCGGAGCCAACGACACCTGGCTTCGTCAGTCGGAGGTCACCAAAATTAACATAGAGTCGGTGTGCAGCTACGCAAAAACGATGTCGGACTCCGTATCATTCTCTGGTCCCCCCTCCAATCTGGCCAACGATGAGATGTTTAGCCGCATGTCATTGCTTCATTGCTGGCTGTCACGGTGGTGCCCCGAAAACCAGCCTTTATAGACAATTGGAGCACTTTTCAGGGAAAACCTGGTCTGATTAGGAGAGACGGTGTCCATCCCACACGGGATGGTGCCTCTCTCATTTCTAGTAATTTGGCTAATTTTATTAGACTCAAAGTGACCTGACAATCCAGGGTCCAGACCAGGATGCAGAGTTGTAGTCTTAGACACCTCTCTGCTACTTCCATAGAACCTTCATCCACCAACAATAACATATTTAACACTATAGAGGTAATTTCTGTTCCACGGTTAAAAGTTTACCAAGCACAGAGCAGGGGAGCGGTCAATCACCATAATCTTATTAAAATTAATACTAAAGCACAAGTTGGAGAAACTAATATCACAATTAAGTGTGGACTGTTAAATATTAGATCTCTTTTGTGTAAATCCCTGTTAGTACACAACCTGATAATGGATCATCACATTAATTTATTTTGTCTTACTGAGACCTGGCTTCAGGAGGAGGAGTATGTTAGCTTAAATGAATCTACTCCTCTTACCCATCTTAATTATCATATTCCTTGTGTTACTGGTCGAGGAAGGGGAGTGGCAGCAATCTATCACTCCAAGTTATTAATTAACCTTGGACCAAAATATGGCTCCAGTTCATTTGAAAGCCTGACTGTTGGCATCACCCATCTGAACTGGAAGGCAGAAAAGCCACTTCTGTTTGTAGTTGTATATCGGCCCCCTGCTGGGCCACATTCAGAGCTCCTGTCTGAGTTCTCTGATTTCTTATCTGACTTGGTCCTTAGAACAGACAAAGTCATTATCATTGGAGATTTTAATATCCATGTAGACATTGTAAATGACAGCTTTAGAAATGGCTTCATTTCATTACTTGAGTCAGTTGGTTTCCTCCAGCAGATAAAGCAACCAACTCATAACTTCAACCACACCCTAGATCTAGTTCTGAGTTATGGTGTTGAGGTAGAACATGTGTCAGTGTTCCCTCAGACCCCACTCCTGTCAGACCATTCTTTACTTTTACATTTATGATTAAGGATTCTTCTATGCTCAGAGCACAGTCTTACTATAGCAGATGTCTTTCAGATAATGCTGTAACTAAGTTTAAAGAAGGTGATCCCTCTGCTAATCCCAGGACCACCGTGTGTTTCCTCAGGGATCAATCATTATAATCTTATCCCTGCTGAGGTTGACTCTATTGCTTAAGGTGCAGCAACCTCACTGAGAATCACGCTTGATTCTGTTGACCCCCTGAAAAAGAAAATAGTAAATCAGAGGAGGTGTGCCCCCTGGTATAATTCACATATCAGGACCCTCAAGCAGAAAGTGCGAAGACTTGAAAGGAAGTGCCATTCTTGTAAAAGAGACAGCTATCATGTAGCCTGGAAAGACTGTCTATTAGTTTACAAAAAGGCCCTCTGCAAGGCTAGAACAGCTTATTTTTCTTCTTTAATTGAGGAAAATAAGAACAACTCCAGGTTTCTTTTCAGCACTGTGGCCAAATTAAACAAGAGTCACAGTGTTTTGGATCCACATATCCCTTCTTCCCTGAGTGGTGAAGACTTAATGAGCTTCTTCACTGATAAAGTTCTAGCTATCAGAGAAAAAGCTAACCAGGCCATCCCTACAACTGGACCATCACCAGATGTGCTGACTGTGGGAACATACAGGTTCTCCAACGAGCCCTTAAACTTCTTCACCCCTATATATTTTTCTGAGTCATCGCTAATTCAGAAATCTAAGACCACCACGTGTCTTTTAAAACCCATCCCAACAGACCTGTTGAAGGATGTTTTACCATTGATAGGCAGTTCTATCCTGGACCAGATCAATGGTTCTTTAGTGACAGGTTATGTACCCCGGTCCTACAAGGTGGCAGTGATTAAGCCGTTGCTTGAAAAACATCACGGGATCCTGATGTATTAGCAAATTATAGGCCAATATCTGACCTTCCTTTTATCTCTAAAGTTCTTGAGAAGGCAGTGTTGACTCAGTTACTGGAGCACCTGCAGAGGAACAGCCTGTTTGAGATGTTTCAGTCAGGCTTTAGAGCTCATCACAGCACAGAAACAGCACTTCTTAAAGTTACTAATGATCTTCTCATAGCTTCAGATCATGGACTGGTCTCTATGCTGGTTCTGCTGGATCTCAGTGCTGCTTTTGATACAGTTGATCACAGCATCCTGTTACATGACTGGAACATGTGATTAGGATTAAAGGGACAGCACTAGACTGGTTTAGATCATATTTATCTGATAGATACCAGTTTGCTCATGTCCATGGTGTTCCCTCCTCATACAGTAGGGTTAGCCATGAAGTTCCTCAAGGTTCTGTACTTGGACCAATCCTCTTCACCTTGTACAAGCTTCCCTTACGGATCATTATTCGGCAGCATGGGATACATTTTCATTGTTATGCTGATGACACTCAGCTATATTTATCCATGAAACCAGAGGAGACAGAGAAGTTAGTGAAGCTTCAGACCTGTCTTAAAGACATAAAGTCCTGGATGTCTTCAAATTTCCTCCTCCTTAACTCAGGAAAAACTGAGGTCATGTTGTTTGGTCCTGAACCTCTCAGGGATAGATTAGATCACATGATCACTCCAGATGGTATCTCATTAACATCTAGTCTCTCTGTGAGGAATCTAGGAGTAACTTTTGATCAAAATCTCTCCTTCAACTCACACATTAAATTAGTCTCTAGAAGTGCCTTTTTTCACCTGAGGAACATCACAAAGATTAGTAAACTACTGACGCAGCATGAAACTGAAAAGTTAATTCATGCTTTTGTTACTTCTAGGCTGGACTATTGTAATTCTTTATTATCAGGGTGTCCAAACAACTCTTTAAGAAGCCTCCAGCTGATCCAAAATGCTGCATTTGATTGTAAAAGACGCTATATAAATAAAGATTGATTAAAAGACAATCTACCAAGCTAAGAAGTGTAAAATCCCTCTGAAAATACCTGATCTGCACAACTGAGTAATGTTTATTGTGCTCATTGTCAACCTGGTTTTGTTCAAGGGTGCTAATAACTGAGGTAACTGCAGACACTTGGACTGTAGAGTCAATCTCCCAAAACACTTATTTAGTCGGTGTGCCTTCAGCCAGTTCAGTCAGCTCAACTCAAAATCAGAATATTATATTAGGCATTTCAAGAAGGTCTTCTACTGAAGTGTCAGCCTTCTTGTTCACATCCTCTTGAGTGAAGACCTGCAAGTTTACCAAAGCTAGGGTAACCAGGCAGGGCTGAACAAATAAGTCTGGTGTACTACTGCCTCTTGCACTTCACACTATGTTTAAACAATACTTTCCCACTCTACCTGGCTCACTCAGAAGGGCATGATACTCAGTGTAATCTCACCAATCTTCATTCATTCAAAGAATAATCTCTCACACAATATGCCTTCAATTGGCCTGTAGAACTGTCGATGATCAGGTAACAAAGCTGGCTTAATATCTGCTTACACTTCTCACCTCTGTTTAGACATCCTTACCCTCAGACCTTCTCCTTACATCCTTTAGACATCCTTACCCTTTTTTGAATGTCAAGCCATTCTGGTAACAGCTTGATTAAGGTCTACAATATCCGCTAGGACAGCATTATTGGCAGCATTATTTACAGAGATCAACACACTGCTGTCATCCATCTGAGTGTTCCTTGCTTGTCCTAGGGGATTTCAACATCCAGTTGGACAACCCCAGCTCAGCCTACTTCCTGGCCCTGATTAGGTCTTTTGACCTACCGTAAGTACCCATTGATAGTTCTCACAGAGCTGGCAAAGATCGTGTTCTTGATTCTTGCTCAGAGTTGCTCTAGACTAGAGGCACCTTCACAATTACTGCTCTGCATCTCTCAGACCACTTTTTCATTCAAAGTGAGGCTCACTAAGAAGAACCCTGCTCGTCTTTCAGAACACTGTCCTCTCAAGAGGTTAATGATACTGCCAATACAATTTGCTCTGCTCTGAGGTATTTCTGGGTAAATTTATAGGTCTGTCTTCTACAATCCTCCATGCCTGCGCAGTCTATCCAGCCACAGCTGGTGTATGATACCCTGATCTTAGTGCAGCAGAGCAACAATCCGGCACAAATCCGCTGCCCCTGAGGAACTTGACAGCTATCAGTCTTTACTATCTTCCTTCTTTTCCTGCATCACTGCTGCAAGAAGTTGTTTTACAACATCAACAGCACCATAGACACTCTTCTCCACCCTCACAAACCCTACTAACCCCCCACTGTAACTGTAATTGTACCTGTAACAGTCCGCATTAAGTTCAAGTCACCAATGCTGACCTACAGAATAGTAACTCCATCTGCTCCCTCTGACTTGAACAGTCTGAAATAATGGCATCCTTTGTCCTCTGCATTCTGCACCTGAGCTTCATCGCATTCTATATCGGCAAAGCAATCCAAAATATTTTTGTACCTTGTTCCCAATTAGTGGAACAAACTCCTGCCTTCCGTCTGAGCAGGGGAATTCCTCTTTTCCTTCCAAAAGCTATTGAAGAAACAGCTCTTCTAAGAGTTCTTGCATTCCTAACAACACTTATCTTACTCCTCCTACCTGGTGTTAGATTTTAGTGGTTTCAGCATCCATAGTCAGTGCAAAGCAGGAAACTCCTCAAAGTCACATATCTCATCTACAGTTCACCAACACTCCAAATTTTCTTCTAGATATTCCCCTGTTGCTTAGCAGCTGCAATTACCTGGTCCTTGGTTTTCACATACATTGCTATTAGGGCCTGATTTGAGTAGCCAGATTTGCATTGGGACCCAGCTAAACACCAGCCATCCTCCAAACTTCCTTCGCTAGCCGCAAATGGCTAGATGTCATCCATATTCACGCCCTTCCACAAACACTGAATCATGGTACAGCAGTGCCACATAGTGGCATCTGCAGCAGCAGCATGGCTGGCTGTGGAAAAAAAATAGAAATAACCTGACTGGTCACAACAGACCTACTCTTTCTCCTCCCCAGATCTTTCATTGGTCTTTAGAAATATAAAAATTCACATAAGTCTCAATTGCATGGTGGCTGATTATGCCTCTCAATGTAAGTTGTTTTGAACTAAAGTGTCTGCTGAATGACTAAAATGTAAATAGATATTCATTAGAACATAATGATGATGAAAGTGCAACGACTACTTCTGGATGAAGATGACTTCATAAAGCTATAGCTGATTGTTTGCACAGAACGTGCAAATCCACAGCAATGTAAACCTCCGCACTAAGCAAAGGGGGGGGGGGGTTACTTTGCCAATCATTTGTCAGTCATTTCATTGCATGGTATTGTAATACATTTTTTTTACAATTTGAATGAATTCTTTATCACATTTAATACATTTATTCCCTAAATTTCCCACCTGCAAAGAAAAGCATTTTAATGTAAACTAATATATCCTGAATTATTTGCCATAATGAGGTTATGTTTCCACTAACCCAAATAATGTGCAGGAATACTAATCTATTCCATATTCTATTAATTAATTTGTGACTACATCGGAATCAGATGTGTACAATAAATGCATTTCTGCAAACCCTTTATCTACATAAATGGTTTACATCTGTGTCAGGATAACAATGATGGTCCGCAGAAATCCAAACTTCAAGGTAATACCTGAGGAGAGTTACAGTTTTCTGAAGTTTATCACAACAGATCAAATGGCAGCTTTTTGATGCTCAAAACCATATCTATGTATATATAACAAAAATATGTCTTCTGACTTTGCAAATGAAGACTGGTTTAGACCGATGTATTTCATGTATTTATTGTGATATAAACATGCAATCCAAAGTGAGTTATTAAACTATTCTGAGTCATATGAGTCTGTTTTACAGGCGAACACTTTAAAACATATTTATTTGAAATGAGTTTTTTTATTATAGTATAATTGACAGTTTCATTTTACCTTTGTACATGCATAATTGATCATATGCTTTATTTCATATATGAGGTATGAAATAAACAAAATAAAGATGTTTAATTTGATGTAAAAGCAACAACAAAAAGTCCCCATAAATATGTTAAAATCACATGTACAAATGTGCGCATTGTTTGAGAAACATTTTCATGTAACACACACAACATCTAATATTGATAAAGCTAATGTGTCATTTGAACCATTTTTATTTTATTTGTAACACAGTTCAGTCAAAAGTTTAAGCTCAACTCACTTTTCGGACTATCTAAATGTCTTTATAATTCAATACACTACAGTATACATTGGAGTGTACTTTCTATATTCTCAGAATACACAAGAGTAGCAAAATGGACTGACCAATCTGGTGAAGGCCTTCATTAAATGCTGATCACAGGGGTTCAACAGGTTCCACCAGGCTCCTTAATATTATTAATTTTCTCTTTATGCATGAAATACCTGCAATGGGCAAAGTTAACTATATAATAAAAATAAATAAAATGAGCAGACTGCTTTATCTAGTTTCAGTTAGAAGCGTATTGGTAAAAGACTTGCAATCAGGTGTTACACGACAGTCTGTGCTGTGTATGTATGTGGTAAAATGCTGACAATGTTATTTGAATTTTCATTGCTGTTAACAAGCATGACAATCACGCTGTGAATCTTATGGTTGACATCATCATTAAAAGCAAAATGTTTGCATGGGAATATAGCCTGTTCTTTTGGTGTAGCAATTAAAACTGATTTCCACAGCCAGGCATCGATGTCACGTGTCAGTCAGTATAAAAGCATTTTTTGATATAGAATTAGTATTATTTTGATTTATAAAGATGTAAATAGCCACAATTTTCTTTTATTTTGTTTTTATTATATTATAAATTATATTATTTTCTAATAGAGGGATCTGTTTTTTATGCTTAGAAATACTGGTGTCAAGAATAATGGTGATGTCTCTGCTGTAGGCAATGTTTATTGCACATTATTAAGATAAATTCTTGTCTGATTCACATTCCTTGTAAAATGTATACACTATTATTTGGTTCATCAGTTATTTAGCGTCCTGTACATATTTTAGCTGTCTTTAGTGTCTAACCGCTGATTATTAAAAGAACTTTAAAAAAAATCTTAACTCATGTGGCATCAGTTTTATAATTTAAGATTTTAGCCCCGCCCACAATTATCAGATACCATACACAGCTAAAGCAAGGTATGTATACACAATTACTATATTTAATAAGATGTACGTACATTATATTTTACATCCACGGAGTTTCTTTTTTTTCTGTTTAAAATGAGAATGCTCATCAATATTGATGTGCTACTATACATATAATTTCAAAAAGTGTTAATGTTAATGAGGGATCATTATTGGACTGTGTTTGGATTACCGGTATAATTGAGATCAAATTATTTTTGTAGAGCAGGTTCATTTATTCAGACTGAACTGTGACAATAAAAAGTATAACATACAGAACATATAGGATGACCAGAATATAGATATTAGCTCAAAAAGCATGATAAAGACACACAAAAGTCAACTTCATGGTCTTAGAGCAACAGCAGCACATGAAGGTTGTTGTCACAATAAAATGCATCTGTTGTGACACTGAAAGGTGAACCATCCATGCCGGATGACATCTTTCAAGGAGTGATGGACACCACATCACGCATGCAAACTCACCCAACATGGATTCATGCATTTATAAGAAGGAGAATCGTTTGGGTAATCTGATATCTCTCTTGCTCGCATACCTTTGTCGTCTGGGTGAACTCCTTCAGAAGCGTCGACTTAACACGCAATGTGACAGTAGGAGAAGGAACAGGATAGGTAAATATAAATCCTGACAAAAGCACCACGGCAGGTTGGAACTTCAACAGGATTATTATTATTCCAGTAAACATTAAACACCACAGTAACAATTTGACACCACAGTGAGACACACAAAGACAGACATCACTCAGGCAGAACAGAATATTTGGACAACAATGGTCAGTCTGACAAAATAAAATACATTGTATTAGTGTCATTACAACAGCACGTGAAAATCTCGTCAGCTGCTGATTAGACCGATCTTGAAGTGTGCTATCTTGAATTGTTTTTTCCTTACTGCTGGAAACTCAGGAGGATTCTTGTGCAGTGCTATTGAAAAAACTTGTATAAAAGTCTTGTGGGCAAAGATTTTAAGCTCAATTTGTTGTATGTTTTCTCGTCCAGCAAAACAACTCCAACGGTAACTCCAGGATGCTTGTATTGCATTCTGTGTTCATCTTTGCATCCAAACGTCAAAAGTATTTGATTTCATGCTGGGGTTTCTAGGGAATTGGACAGTCTTCGGTGTCTTCTTCTTTAATGCCAGTTCCTTTGGCATCTTTGGCATTGCGGTCCCGAGCTGCCAATAATGATTCTGGATGTCTGATATCATAATAATTTCTTCTTTGGGTGGCAGAGGTTGATGAATTTTTCATCCATCAAGAAATTCTCTATTGTTGCTAGATAGTCTTGCATTAAAAAGAACCACCCCATTTCATGTCAGGAAATACTTCTGATGCATGCTGTGGCTTCTTTTTTAGTATGCACCCTTGTTCAAAAATCTCTGCTCTCCCAAAAAAGATCCATTTAGATGATGACTTCATAAAGATTACAACATCACTCTTCCCAAGATGTTTCCTGTTCACTCTACTTTCTTTTCTATAATGTCTTGTTCGTCTTTGTTTTGTGTAAACATTAGTTGCGTCAGTCAGATAGATCCAGTCCAGCATAATTGTTTTTATTTTCCATTCAGAAGTAAATAGACACAAAGGCAAATGCTATTCTGAGGCCTTTTATGAACTTAAATTTGAGCAACTTTCCATTTCTTACATGTTGCACTTACCTGCCTGCCCAGATGCAGTTTGCTCTGTCACCTTTGACTTCTTCCACATTGCGTTTTTTTCTTTTGCGTTTAATCAGAGACTCTGCAGTAAAATAAAAAATAAAAAACAAGAAGCCTTTAACATGTTAAACACTCTGTAGTTGAGTCACTACTTTAAAATAAAGAAATGTTTATTATACAGTATGAATTTTACACTAATATATCAGTGTATATTCTAAATCACGCAGGTCTTTGGAGGCTGTTTTTCTGGGGTTTTTTTTAAAGAACTTAGGCAATATTTCCTGTTCTTGCTTGAACCCTTATGAGAATACCTAAATTTACTCTATAAGAGTGGTTATAGGTGTCTTGGTGGTGTCACTGAGTAGTTTCTCTATCACAATTTAATGATTAATGATTAGTAGGCCTCAGTAGTTTAACCTATTTTAAACTAAGGTGTTTTTATTGTTTCAAAACACATTTTCTATCAAGATTTTGGCATAATACTTTTCACCTCAGTAAATTGAATTAAAAATATGATTGAGCATTTCAGTCAGGCTTTCAAAATACTAAAAGGCCTTCTAAAGCAAGGTGACAACAACTCCAAAACAAAATCTTTCCTCGTGTATGAGTATATTCTCCTCTGGAAATGTATAAATGGATTTTACAAAACATTTCCTGTTAAATTTATACAGTATTTAAAGTCTATCATCAAATACAACCAAAAATATGTCACCCTGTAAGGTAAAGAACATATTTTTAGTTGTGTCCTTGCTTCAGCATATGCTGGATTTGGCATATGCTGCAAAGACTTTATCCACAGCCTTGGCTCTTGGTATGGCTTGATAATACTCATCACATATATTAAAAGCAACAGATCCATTAACAGTATACATCTTGGCAGGACTCCATTTGAAATAAAGGAAACCCACTGCTCTTCCCTCACACTAAATAGTTTTACCATTTCAGCCCACAATATTTATAGTTTGATTTTTGGCTTAGACTACCATCCGTTTTAATGAATACTGACTTTTAGGGGAGGGTAAACAAGATGTCAATAGATCCTTAAAAAATTTAAAAACTGTTGCTGCAGGGTGCATTGCCGTAAACCCTCTAAGATTGCTTTGAGAAATGAGAACTATGCTTTATAATGTCATTACAATGTCATTGGCAAGCTGTCACCATGGGCAACACTACAAAATGCCAAGTTTAATTTTAGAGATGTGTAATCTGTAATGTTAATCCCCAGTGGCTTTAGAAATGTATCTAAACAAAGAAACAAAGCAATTAAGCAAGTGATAGCATGTGATTTGTCTATTTTAACGCTGTGGTATTCAGCACTGAAATGGAGCACGGTATGCCTGTTCTATGTGCACCTCCTGTCCAGAAATAGAAAGAACAGAAAGATTAATCATGTATGAGGTTTGGGTAATTTTTATAAGTGTTCATAATTCATCATTAACATAAATAAGGGATTCTGTGAGCTGGTCAGTCATTTTGTCATTGTACATTTCTAATACTGATGACATTGTTGTATTTCTGTGCTAATGGAGTGAAACTACAGTAAGTCGTTTAAAAAGTTGCCAGTGGAAATAATGAAGAGTTTATAAAAATGCCACACAGTAAATAAATGAGTTCTGATATATCTAAGGTATGTGAAATGTCTTAGTGATTGGCAACATCCCCGACCAGATGGCTGAACTGCATTGACCTCACACTCTTGAAATGGCATCTGTTGACTTCTCAAATATCCTTTAGAGCACATGACACAGCAATATGATTTTACAAAAATAGAGTAGCAGGCTCGATGACATGACCTTCTGGTATCTTTTTTTAAAATACCTAACAACTTAATGTCAGTGTAAAGTCGATTTGGAATTCTATTAACATGTGTATTTTATTGATTTGTATTTAACTTGTAAGACTATATATATATATAATAGTATTGCAAGAATTAATGACTACAGAGAATAGAACACCACCAGCCTGTGTTGAAAAAATCCAAATTTCCTATCCCCTCCTATGTAGCTGAGGCAGGATATTGAATAAACCATTAATCTCCCTGTTCTAACCTCGCAGCTACAATCCATCCTCTCAGATTTAAACCCATGAAATTTAGACCGAATAACCTTCTTATTATCCCCAAGCACCAAATTTATTTTCTCAACGTAACCCAAGCCTGTAGAATCTCAAATGTTGTCCATAATGACTCAACACTTTATTGCTCTCTGCAGAACAGAATACCAGCAAACCTAAGTATGAGTTAGTCATTTTATGTTTTGCCGCATCTATGCATCTTGTTTGGCAGCACACATTTGAAATAGGTTGATGGCAATCCATTTTTTCCCCTTTCTAATCATTTTTTCATCCATCCTCTCCACCTACCTTCTCACAGTTCTCTGTTTTCTCTGCTCTGCGCTTCCTTTCAAACAACAATCTGGTCAATTCTGTCTTCTCCTGATCTTTATGTTTTCTTTTTATTGATGTAATAGATTCTTCCAGCAGCATGCATGCCTGTGCGTGATGCTCTGTTACTGAGTCAGTGACTGGCAAAAGCTATTTAAGGGTTGTTGTTTTTTTGTTTTTTTTCCCAATAGAAGTAAACTCAAAAGACATTGGAGGTTGGGTGGGCGGTGAATTGGGGGTTGGCTGCAGGGCTATAGTCAATGTGGGTGGCAGACCTGCTTAAATGGTTTTAAAATAGCACTATAGGCCACTAAATCTGATATACACATGAAAACAAGATAACAGAGATCAATCATCCTGGACAATGCAATTAATCCATTTATTGATACAGCGTATCATTCCAGAGTTTCCATTTGATGTTCCAGCTCATCACTAGATGTCAAAATAGATCGACTTGTTGGCTTAGGCTGGGTTGGCCTGGGTAAACTGAGACTGGCCAGATCATACAGTCACAGCCGGAAAGGGATTCAAATGCAGTACACACAACTGAGGTTTAATCAATGAAAGGTCTTCAGGCAGTTCCTGTGAAGACAGACAGATGAACTTACTTGCTAAATCCAAACAAAAAGTCTTTCACAGACATATTCCCAGAGGATAATAATTCAACTCATAGCAATCTAGAGTTAGCAAATTCAGAATCTGGAAATCTGGCCAACAAAGCCAAGGGAGGAGCAGGCAAACATAAGGTCGGCAGAAAACAAGGTAATTACTGGGACAAAACCCGCAATCAAAGTGATGTAGAATGACAGATTTGGTACACAGAAGTCTGGCAGACTTTTGCGAATTGCATTATTATGTTATTTCTATTCTAATAAAAGTAGAATTAGTAGGATTAAAAGTAGGAAAGTGGAGTGTGGGAACGGGTCTGTGTGTGAGCATGTTTAGTGAGAAGGAGGACAAAACAATATTGTGTGATATCTGCTTAGGTTAGGCTAATCAGGCCTGTGCGCCTCTGCGTATGCTGAGAACCGCTCCAATGTAGTCAAAACATGAGCAATGTGACTCGGCGAGCACAGGGGAAGGGGAAGGGTGAGAAGTGTAGCTGATGCAGTTTATGTAACTAATATACGCCTCCTGCTGTGTAACCGTGCCTGTATTTTAATAAAAAGCAACAACGCGGGTGTCACGGAGTTAGCCGTGCTGCTTACGCACGCACACACACACACATTCATTCACACAAGCGCACAGCGCATAGGCAGCTATTTGCCGGCAATATTTGAATATCGTGGCTGACCTTCCGCTGTGTTGCATTTCATTCCCATACCGTGATTTGGTTTACTTGCTTTTAAGCATTTCACACACCACTTTTTGCCATAGTCTCACATTGGATTACGTTGTAGCCGACATGCAAGGAATGGCCAACCGGCATTTATGTTACAATTGTTTCCACTCGCGTTAGCAATGCACTTCATATTGCCTCCCAGTATTACCTTCCGTCTCCTTAACATTGCCCAACATCCTCAAAGAATCACGCCTACACTATGGCTGTTTAAAACATCAAGGTCATTTCAAGGTTCCAGGCTGGACTACTGTAATTCTTTATTATCAGGGTGTCCAAACAACTCTTTAAGAAGCTTCCAGTTGATCCAAAATGCTGCAGCCAGAGTTCTGACAGGTATTGACAAAAGAGATCACATAACTCCTGTAATGGCGTCGCTTCATTGGCTGCCCGTTAAATTCAGAATAATTTTTAAAACCCTTCTTTTGACCTACAAGGTCCTCAGAGGCCTAGCTCCATCCTACCTGGAGGAGCTAGTGATACCTTATCAGCCCAATAGACCGCTCCGCTCTCAGAATGCTGGTCTACTTGTGGTTCCCAGAGTTTCAAGGAGTAGAATGGGGGGCCGAGCATTTAGCTACCAGGCCCCCCTGCTATGGAACCAGCTCCCTGTCCAGGTACGGGAGGCTGACTCCATCGCTACTTTTAAGATCAAACTTAAAACCTACCTCTTTAAAAAAGCTTATTGTTGTTAATTCTGTAGTTCCAGTTACTATCATAGATAGACAAATTATCATACTTAGGGGGTCGTCTAATCGTTAGGTCACATTTTAGCTATGCTGTTATAGGCCAAGGCTGCCGGGGTCCGGAAACATGATCACCTGACAGGCCTCTGTCACCCCACTGGGTCATGGTTTCCTTTCCTCTCCTTTCCTCCTCCTCATCAAGCAGACTAGTTATGATGATTCCTGTGTAGTTTTTCTGCTTCTCCCCCCCCTCCCCTCTCTATTTATTTACAGGTATCGCCACCTTCGGAGCTGCATGATGACCTCCGGCCCCGCTGACCTATTGTATAGTGTATTTTTGTGTGTGTTCCTGTGCTCTGTGCCTCTCCTCTCCTCTCCTCTCTCCCTCTCCTCTCACTTTACCCAGCCGGCCAACAGCAGGAGGGTCCCCCTACATGAGCCTGGTCCTGCTCAAGGTTTCTTCCTGTTAAAGGGGAGTTTTTCCTTGCCACTGTTGCTTGTCTGGGGTTAGGCCCTGGGTTTCTGGAAAGCACCTTGAAACAATTTTGATTGTATAAGATGCTATATAAATAAAGATTGATTTGATTTGTTTCTGTCATTTATCAAAAGCATCAGTATTTCAGTGACTCACCAGCATGACATACTTCCTGGTTTTGGGGAAACCGTTGGACTATTCAATGTTGTATTTATAGAGCGGTTTCAATCTATTTTAGCGGAGGTGTTTTAGGGATCCCTAATAAAAAGGTACGCAGACACCTGTTTAATCAAAGCTCTGCACATTGGCAATTTCCAAATTTGTCGTCAATGTCAATTGAAGTATCCTAGTTATAAATTCCAGATACAAATATCGAAAATATTGAAACGACTGCAGGAATTACGGTTAGAGTCGGGAAAATAGACGGTTAGAGGCCGGAAGTACTGTTGAAAAAACAGGGAATAGACAGTTAGAGTAAACCGGAACTAGTACAGTGCTGTATTGCTGTATACACAGCACTGTATATGAAAAAGATTTGGGTTGGGACTCGGAGCACAGTTGACGGGACGGACACTCCCGACGCCCGAGATTTGTGTTTTTGTGTGGGTTGGAAAAGTGCCAGAGTGAACGTGAATTAAAAGGCTCTTTGTCCTTGGGAATTAACCCCCAGAGTGAAACCGGACCAACGAAGTTTGGTCTAGAACAGGCATGGGCAAACTAAGGCCCGGGGGCCACACGCGGCCCGTTAAACGTTTTAATCCGGCCCGCCAAACTTGAAAAATTAAATGAATAAACCTTGTTAATGTTAAATTTTCACTGCAATTCTGGTGTTTTCCCACTAGAAAAAAGACAGTCAGGAGGAGAGTGATGGTGATATCCTGAAGGATAACAGAACTTTCAGTGCTTTAAAATAGAAATGGTTATTAATTTTTTTTAAAAAGGCACATTTTATTCATTTGATTTTAAGTGTTTTAAGACTCATTCCAAAGTCAGATATTTTGTTGTAATGCTTTTCTTCATTTTCATTTGAAATTAAAGCACATGTTTTCTCCATATCCCAAGATGTGTATTTTTTCTCCAATGAGGTGAGGTTACCAAAGCACTCCATCCATCCATCTGCTCCTGGTCCGGCCCCTTTGTCAAATGTTAGAACCCATTGTGGCCCACGAATCAAAATGTTTGCCCACCCCTGGTCTAGAAGCTTGTTTCACTGAGGCATTGAGTTGACCGTTGGAGTCATTCACATTCAATCTCACTTGGGACCATAGTTAAATATGGAACTGGAGTGTGGTAAAGCGTGTTGGGATCAGGGAGAATGTTCTCCCTATCCCGGTCTGTGGAAGAACAGTGGAAGTGGACTCTTGATCAGGTGGTGAGTGGCATGAAAGAACAGGACAGGGAAAGAGAATTGGATGCAATAAAAAAGTTGTGGAAGGAAGCTCAGAAGCAAAAGGTACTTCCCCCTCCAGAGGTGAAGGTTAATTTAGCTGAAGCATTGTGTAAGTGGGAGTCAGAAACTCACACTAGATTACAAGATCATTTGGATAATCCAAAATTAGGTTTTATAGCAGAAGAATCATGGCAAAAACAGGGTAAGGAGGTAGAAGATAAGCGTCGAAGGATACATGTTGTGGCTGTGGCAGGTGCAGCAGTGCACTATTGCAGATCTAGGGGGGTCACACGAGTGCCCAATGTAGAGAAGCCTTCATTAGAAGATCCAAACCAGACACTGACATTTAACACCACTCTTTACCCATCATTACCTACTACCACTTCCCCACCCCCGTATCAATTGCCAGTTTTGACTATTAACAGTGGTCAGTTAGATGTGGACAGAGATGAAGAACTGCAGGAGTTACGTGAGACAGTGTGTGAACTTCAGAGACAGGTTAGAAGGATCAAACAGAGACAGGAAGAGATTGGAGATAAGTTAGGAAAAAATGAATTTAGAGAAGAATCCCAGGTGGTTCGCCCTAAAATCTGCCAACAAACTATATTTAAAAAACAGGACAGTCAAAAATCTACATTAAATGTCTTTAAAACACTTAGCAATCAACTAAAACAAGTGAAAAGAGCTGATCTCTCAGGAGGATTTGCCAGGGCTGAGCGCAGGGAGGAGAAGGCAAGATTGATTTATGGCAGTGATAAAGAGGAGAGTGAGAGTAAGGCAGACACCCTCAAACTGCCGGGTACATTTATTGGGAAACTGGAGCTTCAGGAGCCTGTTGAATCTCAGACAGAATTATATGTAAAAGATCCAGGTTCAAGTATGGAAAATTATGAATCAGAATCAGGGGAAGATAGTGAGTGTGAGTATAGAGGTTTACCGTTGACAGGGGCCATAAACAATAAGGAGGTGGGTCAAATAGGAGTACATACGCGGAGTAAGGGGCCCGTTTCAGAAAGACCACAGCTACAGGCCCCTCTGATACAGAAAACAGGACAGGAACCGGTATATGTTCCATTTGCTATCACAGATATTAATTGTTTAGTGGATAAGATGCCCCCACCCGCAGAGGGAGGCAGCAAGTGGATGTACAGGCTTTTTAGTTTAACACAGAGCATGCAGTTGGCGATGGGAGACCTTAGAGGAATTTTAGGGAGACAAGTGTCTCTCTGGGATTTGGATAAAGTTGAGGTACCAGCAGGCATTAAAGACAGACCTAATGCTGCACGTTTTGGGCCTTGTGCAACCAGGGTTGGTGAAGCTATGAGACAGATATTTCCGATATCTCCAGGAGCAATGCAGAACTTAAGATTTAAGTGGGAGGAAAGTGAGTCGGCACATGGGTTCCTTATGAGGTGTAAAGAGGAATGGATGTGTGCCACAGGGTGCCATCCTGGCTCAGATAATCGACACACCACTTTGTTCCATCAGGCAATAATTTTAGGACTTCCACAATTAGTGAAAGAAGCCATGGAAGGAAATCCTGACCTTCCAGGCAGTACAGCAGATGTCTGGGAGAGACACCTTTCACACCACATCAACAAATTTAAAGTTAAACAAGAGGGAAAGAAAGAGGAGGTGGTGACAGCGCAGGAACAGCTCCTAAAAATGCAGTTAGATGAGGCACTGAAAAAGCTTAATGATAAACACAAGGAAGAGAAACAGATGGTTCAGCGGTTTCCTCGGCAGGTGCAGCCAGATCTGTTAGGTCCGCACCAAGATTTTGCTCTGATAAACCCGTATTGGGTCAGTCCTAGGGGAGGCATGTGTGGGAGACGTGGCGGGCAGGGATACGGCTTGATAGGTGGGTACTTAGGCCGAGATCAGTGTCACGCCTGCAAAGGGTATGGTCATTGGCAAAGGGACTACCCAGAGGTACCAGGCAGTGTTCCACCATCTCATGGAATTTATCACCGGAGCCGATCTCATCTGACACCGTCGAGCTTGTGGGGTTCTCAGGGAGCCCGGAGAGACTGCCGTTTTCTGTGCCATTAGTGACTCGTTTTGCTGGACAGACTGTGTTGCACCCTTTTTTGATTTCACCACATTGCCCTATCAACCTGTTGGGATGAGATCTCCTGGTGAGGACAGGAGCAGCTATTCTGTGTGGAGATAAAGGTCGTGTGGTGCAATTTCCTAATGGACTGAAATTAAACTGCTGTATTCCACACCAAGGTGTGAAGGGACAAATGCTGATGAGTCCGACACCCTCTCCAGAACAGGGGGTGTGGGCGGACATTTATTGGGGAGAACTTGAGCCTGAGACCTCACCTGGTGTCGGTGTTGTGGCACTGTTTCAGAGCTGGAGGCCCTGGTTGTCGATGCTAGGTCCCTTTGCCCCGCCAGTCGATCCCTATCATGTCACCCTATTTTACGACCGTGAGAATAATGAGGTGTATCAGGATGCGTTTAGAGAAAAGTTATAGGGAAATATCTGGATGATTACATCACCGTGTTTGTGTGTTGGGCCTGAAGGTGTGGCTGCACAGGTCGACTTTGCTGAACAAAATGAGTGGTATGAGAGACTGTAAAGGAAATGTTGTCATTTCTGGGTCTCACGAGCTATAGTAGACATTTTATTCTTACATATTCAGAAAAGACTACGCCCCTACGTGCAATGGTGAATGAACAGGGAATGCGTAATTTGACAGCTCGGTTAACATGGACAACTGAGGGAGAGAAAGCATTCATTGCCCTTAAACAGGCACTCACCACAGCTGCACATTTGGCAGTTCCAGATTATAAAGAGCCTTTCTTTTTGGATGTTTCTGAAGGAGAACATACAGTAAATGGTGTTCTCTTTCAGAAAAAAGGGGGTGAAAGGAAAGTATTAATGTATGTAAGTATAATGCTGGACCCCATTGAAAACAGGCAGCCACCGTGTGTAAGGCATGTAGCAGGGGTAGCAAAACTTTTACAAAAAACAGCACATTTAGTGATGGGTCATGCTCTGACAGTTCTTACAACACATAGTGTGGTATCACTGGTCAGCTCAGCAGCTTTCACATGACCTCACTTAGGCAGACCAGGATGGACAAGATTTTAACTGCACCACACATACCATACACTCATGAAGGGATCAATATGGCAGATGGTATGGGAGAGGGTGAATCACACAGATGTGAGGAGAAAGTGAAGAAAGGTGAAAAAATCAGAGTAGACCTCAAGGCGGAGCCGTTAAAGGATCCAGATGAAATACTATTCACAGACGGCTGTTGTTTCAGACACACATAGGAGAGGCTGAAAGCTGCCTAAGCAATAGTTAGAAAATCGAAGTGGAAACTGTAAAGATAACAGGTAAAGAGTCAGCACAACTTGCAGAATTGAAGGCAGATATTAGAGCATTAGAAATATCAAAGCAAAAGAGAGTGACCATTTATACAGCGTATGTAGTGAGAGTGATTCACTTAGAACTTTGTCAATGGTTGCGGGCAGGTTTTAACACAGCCTCAGGCTCTCTTATAAAAAATGAGGCAACTGACAAAGGCACTCATGGAACCAGCGGAGGTCGCAGTCGTAAAATGCAAAGGTCATAGTAAAGAGAACTTTCTGGAGGGAAGAGGTAATGAGGCTGCAGATCAGGCAGCAAAGAAGGCTGCAGGTTATAAACCAAGTTACAATTTGTTGTTGGTAGAGAAAACAGTTCATGAAATGCTTCCAAGATACGACAGGGAAAGACTTAGTTGTGATCAAGAAGAAGCTTCTCCACATGAAAAAACAGTTTGGAAGGAAAAGGGGGGCTGTGAAAGTTGAAGGAATTTGGCGGGTCCCAGATGGCAGACCTGTTCTCCCGCCCGGTCTGGTAGATGCCGTTCTGGAAGAGGCCCACGACCTGACACACTGCGGGAAACCACGAATGATGCAGAGAATGTTCAATATGCACACACTTTAATGTAAAATCAACAATTCGACCACACAAGGGCAAGTTTCCAGTTGCCCCCATGACAGGGCAAGAAAATTATAGATTTCACTGACATGATAGACAGGGTCAATGGGTTCTGATACCTCTTGGTGGCAGTGGATGCATACACTGGCAGAGAGAGAAATGGGGTACTTCTTGTCAAAGTGACAGGTTGACCTTTCCCTGAACCCGCCCACACCTGTTCCCCCCCCCCCCACCTCCCTTTCCTGCCTTTCCGGCCTTTCTCCCTTTCCCGCCTTTTTTTAAAAAGGAAGGGCAACAGTTACAAAACAGTTACAAAACAGTTTTGCCATAGTCCTGGCATAGCCATCTGTGGACAACATGAGTAGTTCTACATCCGTGATTGGTGAGACGGCTGTGACCGTTATAAGAGAATTGTGTGGGAAAAGTAGTTGAAAAATCCACGGTGTTTGTACAGCGTTCTCAGGCGTCACCTTCTGAGCCTTTGCAGCAAGAATGGTCTTTGGAGCCTTATAGTCAAACAGGGAGTTTTGGGTATGTGTTCCGTTACAAGACGGGGGAGCTGATTCTCTATCAGCGGGAAGAATCTTCCAGTGAGGGCCCTATGTTGTCGGCTACGATGTCTTCCAATGACTGGGGTGTCACGGAGTTAGCCGTGCTGCTTACGCACGCACACACACACACATTCATTCACACAAGCGCACAGCGCATAGGCAGCTATTTGCCGGCAATATTTGAATATCGTGGCTGACCTTCCGCTGTGTTGCATTTCATTCCCATACCGTGATTTGGTTCTTGCTTTTAAGCATTTCACACACCACTTTTTGCCATAGTCTCACATTGGATTACGTTGTAGCCGACATGCAAGGAATGGCCAACCGGCATTTATGTTACAATTGTTTCCACTCGCGTTAGCAATGCACTTCATATTGCCTCCCAGTATTACCTTCCGTCTCCTTAACATTGCCCAACATCCTCAAAGAATCACGCCTACACTATGGCTGTTTAAAACATCAAGGTCATTTCAAGGTTCCAGGCTGGACTACTGTAATTCTTTATTATCAGGGTGTCCAAACAACTCTTTAAGAAGCTTCCAGTTGATCCAAAATGCTGCAGCCAGAGTTCTGACAGGTATTGACAAAAGAGATCACATAACTCCTGTAATGGCGTCGCTTCATTGGCTGCCCGTTAAATTCAGAATAATTTTTAAAACCCTTCTTTTGACCTACAAGGTCCTCAGAGGCCTAGCTCCATCCTACCTGGAGGAGCTAGTGATACCTTATCAGCCCAATAGACCGCTCCGCTCTCAGAATGCTGGTCTACTTGTGGTTCCCAGAGTTTCAAGGAGTAGAATGGGGGGCCGAGCATTTAGCTACCAGGCCCCCCTGCTATGGAACCAGCTCCCTGTCCAGGTACGGGAGGCTGACTCCATCGCTACTTTTAAGATCAAACTTAAAACCTACCCCTTTAAAAAGCTTATTGTTGTTAATTCTGTAGTTCCAGTTACTATCATAGATAGACAAATTATCATACTTAGGGGGTCGTCTAATCGTTAGGTCACATTTTAGCTATGCTGTTATAGGCCAAGGCTGCCGGGGTCCGGAAACATGATCACCTGACAGGCCTCTGTCACCCCACTGGGTCATGGTTTCCTTTCCTCTCCTTTCCTCCTCCTCATCAAGCAGACTAGTTATGATGATTCCTGTGTAGTTTTTTCTGCTTCTCCCCCCCCTCCCCTCTCTATTTATTTACAGGTATCGCCGCCTTCGGAGCTGCATGATGACCTCCGGCCCCGCTGACCCATTGTATAGTGTATTTTTTGTGTGTGTTTCTGTGCTCTGTGCCTCTCCTCTCCTCTCCTCTCACTTTACCCACTAACCCAGCCGGCCAACAGCAGGAGGGTCCCCACATGAGCCTGGTCCTGCTCAAGGTTTCTTCCTGTTAAAGGGGAGTTTTTTTCCTTGCCACTGTTGCTTGTCTGGGGTTAGGCCCTGGGTTTCTGGAAAGCACCTTGAAACAATTTTGATTGTATAAGATGCTATATAAATAAAGATTGATTTGATTTGTTTCTGTCATTTATCAAAAGCATCAGTATTTCAGTGACTCACCAGCATGACATACTTCCTGGTTTTGGGGAAACCGTTGGACTATTCAATGTTTGTATTTATAGAGCGGTTTCAATCTATTTTAGCGGAGGTGTTTTTAGGGATCCCTAATAAAAAGGTACGCAGACACCTGTTTAATCAAAGCTCTGCACATTGGCAATTTCCAAATTTGTCGTCAATGTCAATTGAAGTATCCTAGTTATAAATTCCAGATACAAATATAGAAAATATTGAAACGACTGCAGGAATTACGGTTAGAGTCGGGAAATAGACGGTTAGAGGCCGGAATACTGTTAAAAAACAGACAGTTAGGCGGAAGTATTGTAGAAAGAAAAAGAGGATAGACAGTTAGAGTAAGGTGAAAAGTAAAGTGCTGTTGAGAAGAACTGGACAAAGTCAAAATAGCAGTTGTATTGTGTATACAGCACGTTCTGAAAAAAAAGATGACTCGAGATTTGAATACACCCTCCGATTGTGTTTTTGTGTGGGTTGGAAAAGTGCCAGAGTGAACGTGAATTAAAAGCTCTTTGTCCTTGGGAATTAACCCCCAGAGTGAAACCGGACCAACGAAGTTTGGTCTAGAACAGGCATGGGCAAACTAAGGCCCGGGGGCCACACGCGGCCCGTTAAACGTTTTAATCCGGCCCGCCAAACTTGAAAAATTAAATGAATAAACCTTGTTAATGTTAAATTTTCACTGCAATTCTGGTGTTTTCCCACTAGAAAAAAGACAGTCAGGAGGAGAGTGATGGTGATATCCTGAAGGATAACAGAACTTTCAGTGCTTTAAAATAGAAATGGTTATTAATTTTTTTTAAAAAGGCACATTTTATTCATTTGATTTTAAGTGTTTTAAGACTCATTCCAAAGTCAGATATTTTGTTGTAATGCTTTCTTCATTTTCATTTGAAATTAAAGCACATGTTTTCTCCATGTCCACCCAAGAGATGTGGTTTTTTTTCTCCAATGAGGTGAGGTTACCAAAGCACTCCATCCATCCATCTGCTCCTGGTCCGGCCCCTTTGTCAAATGTTAGAACCCATTGTGGCCCACGAATCAAAATGTTTGCCCCCACCCCTGGTCTAGAAGCTTGTTTCACTGAGGCATTGAGTTGACCGTTGGAGTCATTCACATTCAATCTCACTTGGGACCATAGTTAAATATGGAACTGGAGTGTGGTAAAGCGTGTTGGGATCAGGGAATGTTCTCCCTATCCCGGTCTGTGGAAGAACAGTGGAAGTGGACTCTTGATCAGGTGGTGAGTGGCATGAAAGAACAGGACAGGGAAAGAGAATTGGATGCAATAAAAAATTGTGGAAGGAAGCTCAGAAGCAAAAGGTACTTCCCCTCCAGAGGTGAAGGTTAATTTAGCTGAAGCATTGTGTAAGTGGGAGTCAGAAACTCACACTAGATTACAAGATCATTTGGATAATCCAAAATTAGGTTTTATAGCAGAAGAATCATGGCAAAAACAGGGTAAGGAGGTAGAAGATAAGCGTCGAAGGATACATGTTGTGGCTGTGGCAGGTGCAGCAGTGCACTATTGCAGATCTAGGGGGGTCACACGAGTGCCCAATGTAGAGAAAGCCTTCATTAGAAGATCCAAACCAGACACTGACATTTAACACCACTCTTTACCCATCATTACCTACTACCACTTCCCCACCCCCGTATCAATTGCCAGTTTTGACTATTAACAGTGGTCAGTTAGATGTGGACAGAGATGAAGAACTGCAGGAGTTACGTGAGACAGTGTGTGAACTTCAGAGACAGGTTAGAAGGATCAAACAGAGACAGGAAGAGATTGGAGATAAGTTAGGAAAAAATGAATTTAGAGAAGAATCCCAGGTGGTTCGCCCTAAAATCTGCCAACAAACTATATTTAAAAAACAGGACAGTCAAAAATCTACATTAAATGTCTTTAAAACACTTAGCAATCAACTAAAACAAGTGAAAAGAGCTGATCTCTCTCAGGAGGATTTGCCAGGGCTGAGCGCAGGGAGGAGAAGGCAAGATTGATTTATGGCAGTGATAAAGAGGAGAGTGAGAGTAAGGCAGACACCCTCAAACTGCCGGGTACATTTATTGGGAAACTGGAGCTTCAGGAGCCTGTTGAATCTCAGACAGAATTATATGTAAAAGATCCAGGTTCAAGTATGGAAAATTATGAATCAGAATCAGGGGAAGATAGTGAGTGTGAGTATAGAGGTTTACCGTTGACAGGGGCCATAAACAATAAGGAGGTGGGTCAAATAGGAGTACATACGCGGAGTAAGGGGCCCGTTTCAGAAAGACCACAGCTACAGGCCCCTCTGATACAGAAAACAGGACAGAACCGGTATATGTTCCATTTGCTATCACAGATATTAATTGTTTAGTGGATAAGATGCCCCCACCCGCAGAGGGAGGCAGCAAGTGGATGTACAGGCTTTTTAGTTTAACACAGAGCATGCAGTTGGCGATGGGAGACCTTAGAGGAATTTTAGGGAGACAAGTGTCTCTCTGGGATTTGGATAAAGTTGAGGTACCAGCAGGCATTAAAGACAGACCTAATGCTGCACGTTTTGGGCCTTGTGCAACCAGGGTTGGTGAAGCTATGAGACAGATATTTCCGATATCTCCAGGAGCAATGCAGAACTTAAGATTTAAGTGGGAGGAAAGTGAGTCGGCACATGGGTTCCTTATGAGGTGTAAAGAGGAATGGATGTGTGCCACAGGGTGCCATCCTGGCTCAGATAATCGACACACCACTTTGTTCCATCAGGCAATAATTTTAGGACTTCCACAATTAGTGAAAGAAGCCATGGAAGGAAATCCTGACCTTCCAGGCAGTACAGCAGATGTCTGGGAGAGACACCTTTCACACCACATCAACAAATTTAAGTTAAACAAGAGGGAAAGAAAGAGGAGGTGGTGACAGCGCAGGAACAGCTCCTAAAAATGCAGTTAGATGAGGCACTGAAAAAGCTTAATGATAAACACAAGGAAGAGAAACAGATGGTTCAGCGGTTTCCTCGGCAGGTGCAGCCAGATCTGTTAGGTCCGCACCAAGATTTTGCTCTGATAAACCCGTATTGGGTCAGTCCTAGGGGAGGCATGTGTGGGAGACGTGGCGGCAGGGATACGGCTTGATAGGTGGGTACTTAGGCCGAGATCAGTGTCACGCCTGCAAAGGGTATGGTCATTGGCAAAGGGACTACCCAGAGGTACCAGGCAGTGTTCCACCATCTCATGGAATTTATCACCGGAGCCGATCTCATCTGACACCGTCGAGCTTGTGGGGTTCTCAGGGAGCCCGGAGAGACTGCCGTTTTCTGTGCCATTAGTGACTCGTTTTGCTGGACAGACTGTGTTGCACCCTTTTTTGATTTCACCACATTGCCCTATCAACCTGTTGGGATGAGATCTCCTGGTGAGGACAGGAGCAGCTATTCTGTGTGGAGATAAAGGTCGTGTGGTGCAATTTCCTAATGGACTGAAATTAAACTGCTGTATTCCACACCAAGGTGTGAAGGGACAAATGCTGATGAGTCCGACACCCTCTCCAGAACAGGGGGTGTGGGCGGACATTTATTGGGGAGAACTTGAGCCTGAGACCTCACCTGGTGTCGGTGTTGTGGCACTGTTTCAGAGCTGGAGGCCCTGGTTGTCGATGCTAGGTCCCTTTGCCCCGCCAGTCGATCCCTATCATGTCACCCTATTTTACGACCGTGAGAATAATGAGGTGTATCAGGATGCGTTTAGAGAAAAGTTATAGGGAAATATCTGGATGATTACATCACCGTGTTTGTGTGTTGGGCCTGAAGGTGTGGCTGCACAGGTCGACTTTGCTGAACAAAATGAGTGGTATGAGAGACTGTAAAGGAAATGTTGTCATTTCTGGGTCTCACGAGCTATAGTAGACATTTTATTCTTACATATTCAGAAAAGACTACGCCCCTACGTGCAATGGTGAATGAACAGGGAATGCGTAATTTGACAGCTCGGTTAACATGGACAACTGAGGGAGAGAAAGCATTCATTGCCCTTAAACAGGCACTCACCACAGCTGCACATTTGGCAGTTCCAGATTATAAAGAGCCTTTCTTTTGGATGTTTCTGAAGGAGAACATACAGTAAATGGTGTTCTCTTTCAGAAAAAAGGGGGTGAAAGGAAAGTATTAATGTATGTAAGTATATATGCTGGACCCCATTGAAAACAGGCAGCCACCGTGTGTAAGGCATGTAGCAGGGGTAGCAAACTTTTACAAAACAGCACATTTAGTGATGGGTCATGCTCTGACAGTTCTTACAACACATAGTGTGGTATCACTGGTCAGCTCAGCAGCTTTCACATGACCTCACTTAGGCAGACCAGGATGGACAAGATTTTAACTGCACCACAACATACCTACACTCATGAAGGGATCAATATGGCAGATGGTATGGGAGAGGGTGAATCACACAGATGTGAGGAGAAAGTGAAGAAAGGTGAAAAAATCAGAGTAGACCTCAAGGCGGAGCCGTTAAAGGATCCAGATGAATACTATTCACAGACGGCTGTTGTTTCAGACACACATAGGAGAGGCTGAAAGCTGCCTAAGCAATAGTTAGAAAATCGAAGTGGAAACTGTAAAGATAACAGGTAAAGAGTCAGCACAACTTGCAGAATTGAAGGCAGATATTAGAGCATTAGAAATATCAAAGGGAAAGAGAGTGACCATTTATACAGCGTATGTAGTGAGAGTGATTCACTTAGAACTTTGTCAATGGTTGCGGGCAGGTTTTTAACACAGCCTCAGGCTCTCTTATAAAAAAATGAGGCAACTGACAAAGGCACTCATGGAACCAGCGGAGGTCGCAGTCGTAAAATGCAAAGGTCATAGTAAAGAGAACTTTCTGGAGGGAAGAGGTAATGAGGCTGCAGATCAGGCAGCAAAGAAGGCTGCAGGTTATAAACCAAGTTACAATTTGTTGTTGGTAGAGAAAACAGTTCATGAAATGCTTCCAAGATACGACAGGGAAAGACTTAGTTGTGATCAAGAAGAAGCTTCTCCACATGAAAAACAGTTTGGAAGGAAAAGGGGGGCTGTGAAAGTTGAAGAAGGAATTTGGCGGGTCCCAGATGGCAGACCTGTTCTCCCGCCCGGTCTGGTAGATGCCGTTCTGGAAGAGGCCACGACCTGACACACTGCGGGAAACACGAATGACAGAGAAGTGTTCAATATGCACACACTTTAATGTAAAATCAACAATTCGACACACAAGGCAAGTTTCCAGTTGCCCCCATGACAGGGCAAGAAAATTATAATTTCACTGACATGATAGACAGGGGTCAATGGTTCTGTACCTCTTGGTGCAGTGGATGCATACACTGGCAGAGAGAGAAATGGGGTACTTCTTGTCAAAGTGACAGGTTGACCTTTCCCTGAACCCGCCCACACCTGTTCCCCCCCCCCCACCCCCCCACTCCCTTCCTGCCTTTCCGGCCTTTCTCCCTTTCCCTCCCCCCTTTTTTAAAAGGAAGGGCAACAGTTACAAAACAGTTACAAAACAGTTTTGCCATAGTCCTGGCATAGCCATCTGTGGACAACATGAGTAGTTCTACATCCGTGATTGGTGAGACGGCTGTGACCGTTATAAGAGAATTGTGTGGAAAAGTAGTTGAAAAATCCACGGTGTTTGTACAGCGTTCTCAGGCGTCACCTTCTGAGCCTTTGCAGCAAGAATGGTCTTTGGAGCCTTATAGTCAAACAGGGAGTTTTGGGTATGTGTTCCGTTACAAGACGGGGAGCTGATTCTCTATCAGCGGGAAGAATCTTCCAGTGAGGGCCCTATGTTGTCGGCTACGATGTCTTCCAATGACTGGGGTGTGTTGAAACTGATCAAACCGAGAATGGTGTGTGTGACTGAAGAAGGCTGTGAAGAAAGAAACAACACAGAACAGAAACCTTCCACAGAACAAACATTTGTGAGCATTTGGTTGACGAAAACCTCGGGTACGGGAAGATGGTTCTATCGTGCTAGCTACAAGATGCAGATGGAAGAGATGTCAGGGAAACCGAGACAGTATTTTGTCTTGGATCTTTTTAGCTCAGACTGTGGGGTTTTCAGCAACGTGTTGACTCTACCTCTTGCAGCATGGATCGAAAAGATGCATGAAATGGATGATAAAATCACAAAATTTTTTCACCATTGTCGTCTTTGGAACAACACTGTGGTGACGAAAAAAAGAGTCCTCCCTCGTGTAAGCCCACACCCATATCTCAAATGTATAAAAGACGTTGGTCTGAACCATACGTTACCCACTACTGGAGTGAAACACTAAGGAGAGCATGTCTACCAACAGAAGCGTCAAGAGCGGATCTGACACTCCGAGCAATTCCTATCTGTGGGATGAGGATGAGACACAAGCGGAACGCCCTCAACGTCGGCTTCGGCCTCGCAGGCTGGACTTTGACTCACTCATCCAACGCTTGGATCCCACGGATTCTAAGGAGTCTCTCACTCCTTGGCTAAGCCCTCCACCAACCCCACCCCTCGGACGCTCGGCATCGGATCCTGGGGTGTCCAGTCCTCACTCACCCTCACTGACACCACCCGTCAGAGACTCAGCATCACTTCCAGAGCTGTCCGAGTCTCTTCTCCAAGGCAGAGATCCTGCGCCGTCTCCGGCTTCTTCTTCATGTCCAGGTTCTCCAATCTCTGTGAGCGGTGTGGAGAGTCTTTCACGCTCACAACCCCTGATCTGCCTTTGCCCGACGACGCATCGGATCTCCCCGGGGTGTATGTAACGGTGCTGACCAGCTTGACGGCTGGGCATCTGAATTCTTTGGTCTGGTAAAAAAAGGCGTTCTTCATCTACTTAGCGTCGTCCTGGACCTGTACAAGGGTGAGGTTTGCAACGGATGTCGGATCGACCACCCCAGCCAGCGCCAACACCAGTGTTTGGATGTGATCGAACCGGGTTTCTACCGCAACAACTTTTACATGTTGATGAAAAGACTCTACACACCCAAGTTCATTCCTGCTATTCAAAATTTCCTGAAAGCGTGCGGTGTCAACGCTGACTACGTGAAAGTCAAGATCGCCGCAGAGACCCTTTTGTTCGAGCTGAAATCCAGCGAATTAATCTACACTCCCATCCAACAAATGTACGAGAGTATCGCCGACAACGACAGCGAGATTAAACAGGAACATCTGGACACGGTGACTCAGTACTGGACTGAAAACACTTATATCTGAAAACACCAAACCATTTTCAGGACTATCTGTACTTTCACATTACAAATGTTACAAATGTATTTGCTCATGTTACTCACAAAATGTATTTACTCATGTTACTCACAAAATGTGTATGCTAAAGATTTCTTAACAGCTAATAAAAATAAATACCTCTCAAACGAGCATCCCTTCTCATTCTGTTTTCAACATGTCTGAGACACGCTTCATGGAAAAAAGTGTACTATGATCCCGCGCATCCCGGTAGCCTCGGTGGTGTAGAGCGGCTCCATAAGGGGGTGCAAGAAGAAATGGGAAAGACGGTTCCTCGAGAAAATGTTAAAACATTTCTACAGGGACAGGACGCTTACACTCTACACAAACCGGCCAGGATACATTTTCCAAGAAACAGGGTTTTCGCCCCCCGCCCTTTAAACCAATTTCAAGCGGACCTGTGCGATATGCAAGCCCTGTCGGAGCATAATGACGGATATAATTATTTATTAACGGTCATAGACATATTTTCCAAAAAAGCTTACGTCAGGGCTCTGAAGAGAAAATCAGCGGCTGAGGTGGTAAAGGCGTTTGAATCCATTTTTGAGTCAAGTCAGACGCCTGAAAAAAAAAACTGATGCGGGGAAAGAATTTTTTAACAAGAGTTTTGAAGCTTTGATGAGAAAACACAATATCGTTCATTTTTCCACCGCCAGCCACCTTAAGGCCTCTGTGATTGAAAGATTTAATCGTACATTAAAAGGTAGAATGTGGAGATATTTTACAGCAAACAACACTCTGCGATACACCGACGTCTTACAAGACTTGGTGAAAAGCTATAATCACAGTTATCACAGCAGTATCAAGATGACCCGCTGAGGTAACCTCGGAGAACACTTTAAAGTGTTTCAAAACTTGTACGGTAAATCTGAAAACCGACGGAAGGTTGAAACCAAGATGAATTTCAAGAAGGGGGACCTAGTTAGAATTTCAAAACTGAGAGGAGTGTTTGATAAAAAATATGAACAGAGTTTTACGAACGAGGTGTTTACGGTATCTGAACGCATCCCTCGCGACCCTCCAGTGTACAAGTTAAAAGATTACGATGGAGAACCCATCCAGGGGTCATTTTATGAGCCAGAGCTACAAAAGGTAACGATGGGGAAGACAGACTTTTCCACGTAGAAAAGATTCTGAAGCATCGCGTCGTCAGGGGTGAAAAGCAAGTCTTTGTAAGTTGGAAAAACTGGCCGGAGAAATTCAACAGCTGGATCAAAGCCGCAGATTTAAAGAACGTATAAAAATCAACTCGCGATCGCAACGGATATCATTTCATCATGTACGGTCCGAAGGACGAGGGTTTTTTTATTACCCTACCCTCCAACGCCAGCGTCGATGTTTTTAAAGAAAACACGAGTTCCAGTTACCGCGTGGATTTGCCTCAACATATCGATTTAGAGGGAAGCTGGGAAGTAGCTTTAACGCAGATTTCATACCCGCACACCTTTTATCACCTTTATCAGGAGGATGCCTACTTTTACTGGAGGGAAAACCTCAAGAACCGGCCACGGAGAGCGAGGTGCATCGTCAAGAGATGAGAGAAATCATATTTCAACGCCATCTCAGCCTTTAGATTCGAGATGGACGGACAATTTAGAAGAATAAAGTCTGATATTTACCTCGTCTATGACAGTCTTCTGAAAAGATTTGATTTCCAATCGGGAGGTAAAACCCACGTACTCTTCGAAGGACCCCTGGCATATTTGATGGGTATGAAATCAGGGGAATGGTTTACGTTTGACCAAAGGTATGCGTACTATCCCTGCGATTTACGAGCTGGGTTTTATCACATGTATTGTTACAGCGACGTAGTTGCACCGCAGATGGTCGGCGACGTTTATGCGCCACTTTTGAGAACGATTGATGTAAAAGGAACGTTCGGTGAAATCGTCACACAGTATTTCAATCCTGCTTACTATTTACCGGTGTCCAAAAACCACATTGAAAACATTCAGGTGGAGATAAAAACGGATCAAAACAAACCGGTAAAATTTTCATACGGCAAGACTATCGCGACTCTCCACTTTAGACCTAGAACTTGAACCCCAGGGTTATATATATTCCAATCGCCCGCGTCCTCATCATTCATTTTCAGGAGGCTGATCAGCTATCCACACACAAAGTGTTCAAGGCTAAGAGAAAAATAGAGAAAAAGAAAATGGCTCGGGTAGGTTTGAGAGAAGATCCTCACCGATTTGTACAATATTATGAGAGTCAAGTAGGGGGGAATTTGCCGGGGTTTTACGGTGCACCGGTCATGTACGGTCGGGGGATAGGATCTTTGTTTTCTAAATTATTTCGTTTCGTCAGCCCTTTGGCCAAGAAAGGTTTCGAAATAGCTAAACCTCATCTTAAAGCCGCTGCGAGTAACATCGCCTCCAACGCCGTCAAACACGTGATGGAACGGTTCGCCGGTGATCAAGAAGATGATCAAGAGATGAAGCAAGAAGGATCCGGGGGCATTATGGTGTTGTCGCGTAGGAAGAGAAGACGACCCCCCGGAGAACGCATCCCCTCGAGCTTTAATAAACAGCCGTTCGGTAAAAGGAAGAAATCAGTTGCAAAAGGCCGTCGTGTGAAGAAGAAGTCCGTCCGGAGCTCTGATATTTTTTAAGAATATCTTTTCTTTGAGAAAAAAGAAAATGGCTCTAGTACATCAGAAATCTCCAGAGTGTACTCTGGCCGAATTGGATTTATTTTCAGCACCTATGACGCAGCTGTCTATCGATGAAAAAACCTACACGGAAATTTCTCCCCTGTCAGCCATCACCGACGGGGGACCCATTGAGTTTTTCATCCCCGGAGACGGGGACCGGTATCTGGATCTGAACGACACTCTGTTGCATCTCCGTGTAAAAATCACCAACCCTAACGGATCGAACCTAGCTAATGACGCAGCGGTGGGTCTTATCAATTATCCTCTAAATACAATTTTCAGTCAATGCGACGTGACCCTGGGGGATCGACTCATCTCTCAGTCGAGCGCTACCCACCCCTATCGCTGCATGATTGAGACCCTGCTCAACTTTTCACCGGACACGCTCTCCAGTCAGTTTACCGGGGGTCTTTTTTACAAAGATACCGCCGGGTCAGTGGACTCTATCGTGCTCGTGAACGGTCCAAATAAAGGGTTAACGAGGAGAGCCGCGTCCACAGCCCGTTCCAGAGAAGTACACCTGCTCGGTCCTCTCCACGGGGACATCTTTTTCTGCGAGAGACTATTGCTCAACTCTGTCGATTTGAGAATTAAACTGACGCGAGCCAACGATGCTTTCTGCCTCATGGGGGCGCGTGACTCTGCTTTTAGCCTAAAAGTACTGGGGGCTTCCCTATTTGTTAAAAAAGTAGCCGTGTCCCCTGCAGTCAGGTTAGGTCACGCCGCCGCCTTAATGAAGGGCAACGCTCTCTACCCCCTTTCACGCGTTAATGTGAAAACTTACTCTATTCCGGCAAACTCTAGGGTTTGCAACCAGGAGAATCTGTTTCTGGGTAGCATACCAAAGTACGTGGTTCTGGGTATGGTACACCACGAGGCTTTCACAGGAAGACGAGACCTGTCGCCTTTTAATTTCAGACACTATGACATCGAATACCTGGCTCTCTGTCAGGACGGCCGGCAAGTTCCGGCTAAAGCTTTCCAACCCGATTTTAACAACGGGGTGTCCGTCAGAGAATTCTACAACATGTTCCTGGCTACCGGGAGACATCTCAAAGATTTACCCCTGAGTATCAGCCGTGATGACTTTAATGACGGCTACTCTCTGTTTGTGTTTAATCTCAATCCGAGCGATGACAACGACGCACTGTCTACCGTCTCAAACGGAAACCTCAGGCTGGAGTTGAGATTTAGAACACCCCTGCCGCACACCGCGCGACCTTATCGTCTACGCCTGTTACGATTCTATTCTGGAGATCAACGCCAAGAGGCAGGTGCTGGTGGACTATTATTAAAAGATGGACAACGTTCAACTAGAGAACCTTCTGCATAGCCTGCTGGGAGATGTGTTTTGCGGGGTGTGGGCGTCCGATCAACTGCCCATGCTGAATCCCTCTTTTAGAACCCCGGCCTACTTTATCGTCAACACACATCCGGCTCACATGCCGGGGGAGCACTGGTTAGCTTTGACGCTGGAAAATGGTGGCATAGCCACCTTTTTTGATTCTTATGGATTTCCGCCGGACTTTGATCACTACCCTCCGAGCATCTTACAGTTTCTGGAAAAACGTTCTAAAAACATTGAGTACCACGACGTTCAGTTGCAGCACCACATGTCGACGGTCTGCGGACAACATTGCATCTATTACCTCTGTCACCGCGCGTGCGGGCTATCTTTTGATCAAGTACTGTCTTTGTACAATGATGATGTAATAAAGAATGACTTCATGGTGTACGACTATGTGAGGAAATATCAGCGCTGTATTAGAAATAAAATCAATGGTCCCTCCAAGCAGGGGTGTTGTTTTTTGCAATGTTTTAAAGATTTTTAAAGTTTTTGAATGAATGACTGTACGCTCGAAAAAATGTTTAATAAACGCTTTATTGGTAAAAGACAAAACTTTGTGTATTACATTTATTCACGATGAAATGTTAATCCAACGCGGGGGGTCATTTGTTCGTCTTCTAGTTTTTGACGGTAGATCCGCAGGTGTTTCAGAGTCTTGAGATCCGATCGCATCCATCTTGAGGAGTCGGTATTGATTACGCGCTTGTGGGTTACTTATAGAAGACAAAGGGATGTTTAATTCTGAGAGAGTATTTAAAAAATGTGTCCATCCGGGAGGTTCAGAACCCTCTGATTTTTTCTTTTTAAAAGGAAACAAGAGTCGTTTGAATAGATCGATCATGTGAGACCCTTTTACAACGTTGCCCCGGTACACAAATTCCCCTTTTGTATTCCAAACATCGTGACGGTCGGATAATTTCTTTAAGACGTATTCGGCGTTCTTGCGATCTCGCGGTGGGAGGCTCTGCAACACGTCGTCGATGATGCTATCGGACGTCCGTACGTCCGTCCCAGAATCTGCCTCTGCCTCCGTCTTTGTCAGATTCTCTGTCAGATTCTCTGTCTGATCCTGCTTCACAAAGGTCAGATATCTTTGCAGTAACGCGTTATATTTTTTAATTTTTTCATGAGAGCTCAGCCCCTGCTCGTTTAAGATGGCTCTCATCCTAGCATCCAAATCGTCCTCCGCGACATCTCTGATGGACTGGGAGGGTCGCGTCAGGCGGTTGAGTTGATGAGGGGTGACGAGAAACATTTTTTGGGCCTTTTTCAAAGTCATTTTCGTATCAATCCTCCGACGAGGTTCCCGATCAAAGGTACCACCGCTGAGAGGAGAGGTAAAAGAAATCCGCCGCCCGTCTGCTTCTTTAGAACCTGTTGCTTCCTCTTTAAACTGGTTCTTTTATCAGCCAACAGTTTGATAATTTTTTTCTGTCTCTTCAGTTTTTAAATTGAGAAGGAGTCAGGGGGACGTTTCCTTTTAGAAGATTTAAAGAAATCTCACACAGTGTCTGGATAAAATCCGGGGAGCTGTGAATAAGAATGTCTCTACTACGTTTCTTGGGTGTGGCACGGTACAGGGCCCTTCAGCAGGGGTGCGTTTCTTTTATACGCGCTGACATGATGATCTACGTCGACGCTCTGGGGATGTAAACGGCCGCTTGCTGGTGAGGAAGTACACCCGTCCTCAGTCTGTACGGATCTGGGCAGACGGGGGTGAGATCCACTATTAAATACCCGTGAGGGTCTTTTGTGGCGTCTTCAAAACTCTCCAAGAAAAATGTCTTTTGTGATGGAAAAATCTGATGAGCCAATATATTCATTTGTAGTTTATCCCGTGGGTTTTTAAACATGACCAAATAATTGCTGTTCAAACTGATGGTCCGACTGTGTTTACCCTGGTGAAACACGTTTTGAGTCAACATCATAACGCTCATGTTTCTGTGGTGGCGATACTGTGTAAAAATCTTTACCACTTCAGGATGGTCAGAGGCTTGAAAAATAACATCGTCCAAAATAATCAAATGCTTTTGATCAGGAGGAAACAGTGTTTCATCTTCAAAAGAATCAGGCAGACCTTTGACAAATTTAATGTTTTTAATCATCTTTTGCAGTTCAGTGTACATAGGTTGAAAAGAGGTATAAATCCACACGATATTGTCAGGTACAACATTTATTACACGGTCACAGTTTTCCAATACATTTTTTACAAAATAGGTCTTTCCACACCCGCTCGGACCCACGATTAAACAAGAAAAAGGAAAGATAAACCTAGGATCAAATTCAATTTCCTGCATTTCTAATACCCGAAAGGCAGAGTTGTTCCGTCAGCAAAGAGTCGTCTTTTGTCATACACCACCCTAAATTTTTTATCAAATGACACATTTCTCAATGCAAAACCCTTTTTATCACGTCTGATGCTGTGTTGACGGATCTCGATCGTGTTTCCCTCTTGTTTATTACTCAGGTAACCCTCCACCAGCTCTCTGACACTGTCAAAGCTCACACGCTCACAACATTCCCGGGTCTGAGTGATACCTTTCACACGCATGACGACTTTCTTTTTATTTCGTGTTTGGTACGCGTAACTCTTGGGACCCGCCGCTGCAAACTCTTGAATGCTGTCACCATCCAGTTCATCCGTCAGGTCACCTAAATAGTTACCCAGCTCTAGAGGTTTCTCACCCTCTTTGACCAGATAGATTAAACTATCTGTGTCGATGTAAAACACTCTGTCTTGTAGTTTTTCCAGATAACTGTACAGCTTCAGTCGTGCGTGTGCTGTGGTGAATGCTGCAATAAAAACATTACTCTGTTTACCTGGGGGTTGAACGTACCTGTCGGTGTATTTCCACCTGATGAGAGCTCTGTTGCTGTGGAGAACGGAAAAGTATTCGACTTTGTATTTACCTGAAAACATGTAACTAAAGAATTCTTTAGGATCTGAGACAATGGTGGTTTTAAACAAATTATCTCTCTGTGCAAACTTTCCCCACAAACTGTTGAGACACAATTTAGCAACCTGTCTTTTCACAGGATTGGTCTCGATTTTGCCAGCATCTAAAAGAATGCCCTGATGCTCCTGATAGTCCCTGATGTATTTTTCCCTGCTCTCTCGGTCCGTCGCCTCAGCGGGGTAACCCGAGGCTTCCTGCTTTCCTTTCAAAAAGGTGTGTATGTAGTCGGTAAACACAGTGTCGCTGCTCTTGTCAAAGTGCCAGACTTCTGTAATTTTACCCACCCTGTACCCCACCTCCAGAGCTTTGATGAATTCAACGGTGACCCAGACCCCCGTCAGAGCTCTGCCCTCATCGTCGTGTTCGCAGGGGCCACCCTCATTGTTAGTTTCGGCACAGGTGCGACACAGTGTAAAGAGTAATTTACCTCCCTCACTTTTGTGCGGTAACACGGGGAATAAAAGACCTCGAGGAGGATACACAGTGGCTCTGATGAAGCCGTAGTAGCTGCGTGGGTCCTCGAAATCTTTGTAGATGATCACGGGGTGACCTAAGGGGTAAGAGCAAGTACTGTTGACAAACGGGTACAGTGAGGTGACATCAACATAGTGGATGGTTTCATCGGGCGCTGCCGTGTGTCGCAGTTTTAAAGCGCTCGTTCTACCTCCGAAAAGTGCTTTTCGGGGGTTGAGAGGCTCAGGAGCGTTAAAGCAACGGAGAAATTCTTTAACCTCCGTGCATGTTGTTTTCATCTGGTTCCACGTGTGTTCTCTCATGACTACAACACGAACCCCATGTGTGGTCTGTAGCTCACTCACCCTCTTCTCACTTTTGTAGTGCAGTTCACCAAAGGTGACGCCTCTCATATCGCACTGTACTGTGGGATCAAAGCAACTGGGACAGCCGTGGTAAAAACATCCATGAAATTCCCAGACATGTTTTACACCGTCAATCTCAGCATATCCGTCTACGAAAAATGCACCAATCTGTTTTTCACCCATGTTTAGAGCATGCTGTATAAAGATTTTTTCTTTGTGCATCAACCATTCTAACCATTGAACCGATGCGCTAGAGAATCTTTTGCTCTGATTCAAATAGTTGTGAGGGCAGGGGATAGCCAGAGTGTTAGGAGTCAGATAATTGGTGCGAAACACCTTCATACAGGCTCCGGCTATGGTGATAGAACCAAAAGGGTCTACCCCCGTCTCACCTAGGAACTGATCTCTAAATTTAAGACTGCCCTGGGTGAGAATGTCAACATCATTTTTGCAGTACAGCGAGGCCTCCTTTTTGAAGTCAAAGGTACCTCGGCTGACCTCGTTGTACCACGGGTCAAATTCTTCCCGTTCGCGCACCGTCATGCGATCTACGCCGTAGTCGGACGGAACGGGATAGGGCCCCACGTAATTGAGGTGAATTTCTGAGCTAAATTTGTGTGGGAAATACCCCTTGGTCTTGTCAGTGAATCCTAAGGCTTTGGGCATAGCGCTGAGACGCATGGGGAGAAATGACAGGGAATCTATGAATTTGAGACCATAATGGGATTCCTCAAAACTGAGGATTTTACTCCCGTTCATCAGAATCTGTTGTGGCGTCACATCCAGTTCCAACATACCTTTTAACACCAGATAACTGTCAAACCCCTTGGCATTATGGGCTATAAAGATGTTCTGTTTGTATCGTGGCTTCCTGAAATGCAAAATAAACATTTTAGCACAGTCAAGACCATAAAAACCTTCTCTTCCTTTGGATGTTTTTGTATGCACTAAAAAAGGAACATGCTCTCCATTTTGACCCACAAATGTTTCAAAATCATAAAAAACCAAATCAGGATGTGAGATGTCTGGTTGGAGGGTAGGAATGTAACAACTATGATCGACTTTAGAGTCGCTCTGCAGTTTTTCACCACAGATTTTACATTTTTTCACCGCACAGCGATGCTTTGCATCGTCTAACGACACAATTGACACTGTAGTATAGTTCGCATCGTGCGCATTTTTTGATTCGGTCGCAGAGGCTGGACTTTCTGCTTGAACCGACCAATTTGTGTCTGGTGAAACAAGAGGGTGAGCGACACGTTCTGTTACAGTCAGAGCAAACCACTGTGTTGAACCCTTCTGTGGGGCAGGCAGGATCGTTGCACACTGCGCAGTAACCTTTACAAAAGTGGGTATAGGGGTGCTTAAAAGTCTTGTAACAATAATTACAGACTGACGACCCCAGGAAGGCTTTGAGATTTTTTATCCCATAATAGTGATTTTGTAGTAAAAAGAGAAACAACTGATTGGAACGATCAGAGAATTTTGTCTCATAATGTGAGAGGGGTTTACTGTGGCATGTTCTGTAAAACACAACAATTTTACGCCCCAGAATATTTTCAAATTTACCAATGTCACTGAAAGTGACGGGGGTCTCATCATTTAAACCAGCCTGATGCTGCAACTTCCTCGCAATATCAAGGCATTCTCTTTCAGTAAGTTTCGGGTAGATAACGTGAGCTAGACTGATGGCGAAGCAAAGCTGGTTGTCTCTGTTGTCTACGATAAATAAGTGACGTCTTTTTTTGTCAATGATTTCACAGTCTAGAGTTTTCTCCATCTTACGTTTGGCACCTCCTCCTGGGTTCTGCACCACGTGAAGGATGAATTCTATATTCTCATCCGATGAAATGATACCGTTTGACTGCACAATCCGATCTAGCATTCCATTAAAAGCCGGTAGAATATTTTCACCTTGTTCATCCACAGCAACTGTAACATGATTGTGTACGTTTTCACCCACCACCTCCAACTGTATTAAATCATTGCGACTACTATGTCGTCTGGCAACATCCACCAATTCGCTGATAACCCCTGTTACATCTCGATAGAATGTTGCAATGTCAGGCACATTTCCCCGAGTGGGAATGTTAAAGGAGCGTCTTGTTCTCCATGTGTTAAAATCATTAAAAAACTCTCACCCCGCTCAGGAGAGAGATCGGATGGATTTTCTCCTAGCCCTCCTCCCCCTTGCTGAGGAGAAAGTTTAGGAGGCCATGTGTGTAAGGGGTGAGGGGCTGCTCTCTGACCCCCCTTCTCCTGGCCTCTCATCCTGTTCAGGAGGCGGGTTAGGAAGAGCCGATTGTGTCTCTGCTGAATCCGTCTCTGATCTGATTGTTACCGCGTGTAAGACATGATCACTTTGCGTGTGGAGAGCTGATGAAGGAGAATGATTTTCAAACTCTACTGCATTAACTGCATTAAGGTTTTCGAGGGCATCATTTATGAGTTGTAAGGTGTCAAGTTCTAGGACGTTTTCATTTTGCTCTGCTGCGTTAGGGCTTCGGGAGCATCAATTATCGCTTCTGTAAATTGTAAATTTATTGAATGGAGATTGGAATTTCACTTAATTGATCAACAGCTATTTGTAAAGCATTCGGTACTTGATTAAAATATTCAACATTGAAATCCTCATCCATATCTTAAACAAAAGACAGAAAAAGGAAAAAAAAAATTACAGCTTTTTCAACACTGTTTTAGTACACCTTTGGTTACAATTGGAGGAAACAATATACCGTATGACATTATTGAAAATCTCCAGCACTACCTTGTCTTGGGGGTGTTGGGAATGAATGTAGCAGCCTGTATCCCCCTCCACCCTGTCGAAGAGAGCGGTTGACGAACGCTCTCGTGGTGCTCGTGCTTTGTTGGGGATGATCGTTGCCCCCCGTATCCCCCTCCACCCTGTCGAAGGACGGTTCAGGAACGCTCTCGTTTAATCTCAACCCTGAATCTGTAATTAGATGAGAGATGAGTTATTATTTTTTATATATTATTATTATTATTAGTCAAGAAGATATAGTATAAAATATACCATCAAACAATCTCCTGACAATGTTAGACTTGTGTCTCTGGTTCCTACGTCTCCTTATCGGCCTCGCAGGTTCGAAAGGATCTGGTGAAAGGGAGAGTGGAGCTGCCGTGGGTGCCGCTGTAAGTACAGGGGTCAGAGTGGTACACGCTTGCCGTATTCTACGTCTCCTCGCAGGGGCAGAAGGTTCACGGGAGGGTGGAAAGGCCGTGGGAGTCACAGTGCTCAGAGAGGCGCACGTTTGAAGGTTCTGTTTTGATGGTTCTGTTTAGACAGAGGGGAAAATCGTTAAAATACAAATCATCAAAACGGCACATATTTTGTATATACTTCTAATCACAGATAAATATATTACCTTGTACAGTCGACTTCGGTCCTCCTGGCTGTCTCACACGTCTTCTGGAGAGTTTGTTCGTCTGCTTACTTGAGTCAGTCCCATGTTGAAGTGCCGAGGTTTCCCTCTCAATCTCAATTTCACCAATTTCAGTTACACAGCAATTTGTCCCCTGCACGGGGAGTGGGTTTTCAGAACACAGCAATGCTTTTACTGGTTTTTTCACTGCTTTCTTTTCTTGGTTGTCTTCGGATACCAATCTTTCAGCCCTGGCTAACAGATCTGAAAAATGTATCATAAAAAGTTATATTTCAGCAATCTATGAACAACTGACCTGTTCATATAAAAAACAAAACAAAAAAAACAAAAAAAAAAAACTGAGTTAATCATTTAAAAGAAAAGATACCAATGTCTGTGTTTGCGTGAGGGTTATTCCTTCAAAATCATCGGCGCGCTGACTTTAAAGATACAGAAAATTACACTTAAAAATCTAGAATAAAAATAGAACAACTTTCAGGTTAAAAAGATCACGGATTGCTTACCAGGATAAATTGGCTATATGGTGATAACTCTACTGTAACTTCTAAAACACAGTTATTCGTAAATAGTAGTTAATCATTAATAGTCATCATTCATTAATAGTTTTCTATTTCTAAAACTATTTAGAAAACTACAGAGAAAAAGTTTGGGAAGAATTTGAGGCTTACCGGTAGTCATCTTTGCAGCCCTCTTTGTTTGTTACACGCTCTCGCAGACGGTGAAGCTTCCGATGAAGTTCTGGAGGACTGAGCTAATGACTGTGAGATGATCATGTATATATTCGCTTTACAATGCTTGGCGAGAATCAAAAAAAAAAAAAAAAAAAGTTGATTGGCGCCGAAAAGTCTGATATTGACGATTGGACAAAACTGGTGGTGATGTAACTCCCGTGGGGATACCTCCCTACACGGGAACTCTACCAAACAACAGGTTCAGGCGATATAACTCATGTTAAGAATGTTTTTCTCCAGGAGGGCCTCCAGGTCTCCACGGGATTTAAGCTTCTTCAGTTACACACCTCGGACACCGGAAGACAACGTAGGCCCCTAAATTTCTTACTTGAGGCCACCAACTCTTTTCTCTTTTCTTCTGAACCACAGTGTTAGGGTTCTAACAGTCTAACTTTCTCCAATAGTTTTCTCTTCTCTAGTTTTCACAAATGTTTCACAAAATGTTTGTTCTGTGGAAGGTTTCTGTTCTGTGTTGTTTCTTTCTTCACAGCCTTCTTCAGTCACACACACCATTCTCGGTTTGATCAGTTTCAACACACCCTAGTCATTGGAAGACATCGTAGCCGACAACATAGGCCCCTCACTGGAAGATTCTTCCCGCTGATAGAGAATCAGCTCCCCCGTCTTGTAACGGAACACATACCCAAAACTCCCTGTTTGACTATAAGGCTCCAAAGACCATTCTTGCTGCAAAGGCTCAGAAGGTGACGCCTGAGAACGCTGTACAAACACCGTGGATTTTTCAACTACTTTTCCACACAATTCTCTTATAACGGTCACAGCCGTCTCACCAATCGGATGTAGAACTACTCATGTTGTCCACAGATGGCTATGCCAGGACTATGGCAAAACTGTTTTGTAACTGTTTTGTAACTGTTGCCCTTCCTTTTTAAAAAAAGGCGGGAAAGGGAGAAAGGCCGGAAAGGCCGGAAAGGCAGGAAAGGAGGGGGGGGGGGGGGGAACAGGTGTGGGCGGGTTCAGGGAAAGGTCAACCTGTCACTTTGACAAGAAGTACCCCATTTCTCTCTCTACTGGCTGGCCAGAGGCGGTTCCCGTAAAAGCAGAAGATGCAAAAAGTGTTATTAAATTTTTGATTAATCAATATATACCAACACATGGTTTCCCCAAACGAATTAGGCCTGACAATGGAACTCATTTTAAGAATAAAGATTTACAAGAAGTAGAGAAGGCGTTAGGCGAAGGTAGAAAGAATGAATCAAACACTGAAGAGCAAAATTGGCAACATAGGTGCTCACAGTGGAATGAAATGGACACAGGCGCTTCCAATTGCCTTGATGTCAGTAAGAAGCTCTGTTAGCTCCCGAACAGGATTCACCCCCTTTGAGCTCGAGAGGGGTGTTCCCTTTCCGGGACCAGAAGCAGAAAATCCATTGGCTAGCCCAGCACCTTTTATAAAATATAAATCTTATTTTGATCAACTAAAGGCAACTCTCTCAGTTTTTTCCCAACAGGCAACTTCAGCAACCACATCCAGTGAGGATCCAGGAATTCCACATACAGCTGAGTGGGTCCTCCTGAGAGTCATCAAGAGAAAGTGGTCGGAGCCTAGGTGGACTGGTCCCTTTGAGGTGGTAGAGCGGACCTTACATGCTGTCCGCCTGAAGGGCAAAGGTGACACCTGGTATCACTGGAATCAATGTACCCCAGCAGGTAATTCACAGAGAACGCTTGGACAGATCCGGGAACATCTAAAGAAGATGGCACCATGATTAAACTTCTATTATTCTTGATTACAGCAAAGGGAGCGGTCAATGAATTGTTAGTATTGGCCTAGCTTAGGCTAGGCCAAAAGGGGGATTGAAGAGAATTATTTTATCTTATTAGCATGTGTTATACTATATGTTTTTGTTTTATGTTACAGTTAATTTAGAAGTTAGGGATAGTATATAATCTTTAGTAGGAATACACATAAGCAAGTCAGTTGACCCTTCCTTGACATGAATACTGCTTATACAGTTGGAGCCAGGCAGACAGGAAATGGTAGACCCCCATCGTAAAACATGACAGCATAATTTACTGGTGATTGATAAGTTCCTGGACAGGAATAAGACATCTGATCTGGCCATCTGAGAAGACAATGGAGAAGGACTGCACCAACACCAAATGAGGCAGGAAGAAGAAGATGAAGTCACCCAAGAAGAAAGACTGGATTGGACTGAATTAGCATCAATAATTACATATGTCTTTCTATAAAAGACTGGGCCAAGGGATAGTTAGGTTGTCAGACTTCATGCCCTGACAATTGACTTTGTTGTTTGTAGGGTTATGAACTGGCCCGGAGCTCTGTAATATTTGTATCTTGAATTGATTCTATGTGCTAAATACATTTTGAAATTGGCATTTGTTTACTTGAAGTCTTCATTTAAAAGAACACGCGGATTGGCAGTGACACACGGAGGTATTGCAATCCAACAAAAGGTACTTCGAAGTCTGGTCTCAACTTGTGGTGAACTTTGTTGGTGCGCCTGCCTGAGTACACTTCTGAAGACTCCAGTAAGTATTCGATGACATTTGACAGGAGTGGGTTCTGTGGGAACACTGACACATGTTCTACCTCAACACCGTAAGTCAGAACTAGATCAAGGGTGTGGTTGAAGCCATGATTGGTTTATCTGTTGAAGGAAACCAACTGGGATTTGCACAAAAGAGATCTCATATTTAATAGTCCACATTTAAATGTGGTGTTAGTTCCTCTAATTTGTGCTTTGGTATTACGGTAATTTTAATAAGATTATGGTGATTGACCGCTCCCCTGCTCTGTGCTTGGTGAACTTTTAACTGTGGAACAGAGACTACCTCTATAGTGTTAAATATGTTATTGTTGGTGGATGAGGGTTCTATGGAAACAGCAGAGAGGTGTGTAAGACTATAACTCTGCATCCTAGTCTGGACCCTGGTTTGTCAGGTGGGTCTAATAAAATTGGCCAAGTTACTAGAAATGAGAGAGGCACCATCCCGAGTGGGATGGACACCATCTCTCCTAATCAGACCAGGTTTTCCCCAAAAACTGTTCCAATTGTCTACAAAGGACACCTGGTTTTTGGGGCACCACCGTGACAGTCAGCGACGAAGCGATGACATGCGACTAAACATTTCATCGCTGGCCAGATTGGGGAGGGGACCAGAGAATGATACGGAGTCCGACATCGTTTTTACGTAATTTCGGTGACCTCTGACTGACGAAGCCAGGTGTCGTTTGCTCCGACGTGAATAACAACTTTACTGAATTTACATTTACTTCTCACCAGCAGCTTTAAATTGGCTTCAATGTCTCCCGCTCTGGCCCCCGGAATGCACTTAACTATGGTTGGTGGAGTCGGCTTCACGTAGCGCAAAAGAGAGTCACTAATTACCAGAGTCGGTTTCTCAGCGGGTATGTCGCCGGGTGGGGAAAAACAGTTAGCCACGGAAAGCGGTTGGTGGTGCACCATTGCCTTTGGTTTGGGCTACGCTTCCTGCGAACCGTCACCCAGCTGCCCTGGCTAGCCAGCTGCCGCTGGGGGACAGCTACCTTTTGCTACGCTAGGCAGCGCCGCAGCAGCTACCTTCTCCTGGCTACCTAACACAACTCCAGACAACTCCAGGCTGTGGAACCGTATCCCAAGATCACTAAGTCTCGCCTCCACAGCCATTAATAAACTCCACCTTCTGCATCTATTCCCTTTACTAAAAGAGGCAGAAGACTAACTAAACATTTAACACACTGAACAGACACAGACACCAGGTGAAACAGAAGGTGAGGCCATGCTAGTGCCAATGATGCTCATGATTAGCAGAGTTCTGTATTTGTTTAATATGAATTATTTCTCCTTTATCGTCATCGAGTAACTAGAATTTCCCGAGTATTTAATTTTAAATAAAGTGAATCCAACACACTCAGACAGGAAGTGACAAAATGCGTTACCAAACGGAAGCAGCAAGAAAATTTAAGGGAGCTGACAATGAATTTGTAGTATTGGCCTAGCTTAGGCTAGGTCAAAAGGGGGAATTGAAGAGAACTTTCTGTGTTTTGTATATGTTTCTGTTTTATATTAAAATTACTTTAGATGTTAGGGATAATATAATCATTCGTAAGTGTAATAAAGTTAAGCAGTCAGTTGACCCTTCCATGACATGACTGTTGTTTAGATAACTGTAATCAGTGGAGACGGTCAGGCTGAACGTGTTAAACGACCCATCGTAAAACTGGACAGCATAGTTTACTGGTGTTGATAAGTTCATCTGCAAGAAAAATGTGAGCTTTGACCTGGCTATATGGGAAACATTTGGCATTTTTCTTCAAAAATACCCTCTTGTCAGGTTGGAGTTAAAAAACAACGGAGAACAAGGACTGTGCCAGCATTCAATGGGACTGGAAGGAGAAAACTTGGTCATCCAAACAGAGGACAACATCAGACTGGATTAGCGTCAAAGATCTGACTATTTGTTTCTATAAAAGACTGGGTCATGGGATAGTTAGGTTGTCAGACTTCATGCCCTGACAATTTACTTTGTTATTGTAGGGTTTTGAACTGGCCCGGAGCTCTGTATTATTTGAATTTTTAATTAATTCTATTTGCTAAATACATTTTAAAATTGGCATTTTTCTTCTTAAAGTCTTCATTCAGAGAACACACGGATCGGCAGTGACACACGTGAAGGTATTGCGATCCAACTATCTATCTCTATATATCTATAGATATATAGATATCTCTCTCTCTCTCTCTCTCTCTCTATATATATATATATATATATATATATATATTATATATATATATATTGCTCACAAAAATTAAAGGAGCACTTTAAAGAAACACATTAGATACATCAGATCTCAATATGAAGTTGGATATCTATACAAATAACGACAGGGCAGTGTCTTAGGAACAAAAGGATGCCAAGTCTTTTAATGGAAATAAAAGTTTTCAGCCTACAGAGGGCTCAATTGTGTAGACACCATAAAATCAGAGTGAAATGAAGATGTGGCAGGCTAGTCCATTTTTTCCAAAACTTAATTTCTGCAACTCAAAATCCTTTTCAGTATCTTGTGTGGCCCCCACGAGCTTGTATGCATGCTTGACAAAGTTGCGGCATGCTCCTAATGAGACGACGGATGGTGTCTTGTGGCATTTCCTCCCAGATCTGTGTGAGGGCAACTGGAGGTGTGTTTGGGTCTAGGATTAACGAATAACTTCGGAGTGATAAATTGCTGCCAGTCCCCCTCCTCAACCAGTAACACGAGGAATATAAGAATTAAGATGGGTAGGAGGAGTAGTTTTGTTTAAGCTAACATACTCCTCCTCCTGAAGCCAGGTCTGTTAGACAACATAACTTAATGTGATGATCCACTATCAGGTCATCCACTAAGAGGGATTTGCACAAAAGAGATCTAATATTTAATAGTCCACATTTAATTGTTTAGCCCCTACTGGGCTTCCACCTAATCATGGTGGAGGGGTTTGCATGTCCCACTGATCATAGGAGCTCCGTTGTCTGGAGCTTTATGCCACTGGTAGGGCCACCCATGGCAAACAGGTCCTAGGTGAGGGATCAGACAAAGCATAGCCCAGGACCCCCCAATGATGAAAAAGATTATTGGTCCCAAGTTTCCCTTGCCCGGATGCAGGTAACCGGGGCCCCCTCCTGGAGCCAGGCCTGGGGCAGGGTACGTTGGTGAGCGCCTGGTGGCCGGACGTCTGCCCATGGAGTCCGTCCCGGCACAGCCCGAAGAGGCGACATGGGACCCCCTTCCTGTGGGCTCACCACCTGCAGGAGGGGCGAAGGGGGTCTGGTGCATTGTGTGTTGGGTAGCGGCCAAAGGCAGGGACCTTGGCGGTCTGATCCCCGGCTGCATAAACTGGCTCTAGGGACATGGAATGTCACCTCTCTGGTGGGAAAGGAGCCTGAGCTGGTGCACGAGGTTGAGAAGTTCCGACTAGATATAGTCGGCCTCACCTCAATGCATAGCAAGGGCTCTGGAACCAGTCTTCTCGAGAGGGGTTGGACTCTCTACCACTCTGGAGTTGCCAATGGTGAGAGGCCATGGGCAGGGGTGGCAATCCTTGTTGCTCACCGGCTCAGTGGCTGTATATTGGAGTTTACCCCGGTGAATGAGAAGGTAGCCTCCTTTCGCCTTCGGGTGGGGGTACGGATCCTGACTTGCTTGTGCCTATGGCCCAAACAGCAGTTCAGCGTATCAACCCTTTTTGGAGTCCTTAGAGGGAGTGGTGGAGAGTGCTCCTTCTGGGGGGCTCCCTCGTCCTCCTGGGTGACTTCAGTGCTTACCTTGGCAGCGACAGTGTGACCTGGAGAGATGTGATTGGGAAGAACAGCCCCCCTGATCTGAACCCGAGTGGTGTTTTGTTATTGGACTTCTGTGCTCGTCTCAGATTGTCCATAACAAACACCTTGTTCAGGCATAAAGGCGTCCATATGTGCACTTGGCACCAGTACCCCTTAGGATTGATGATCGACTTTGTGGTCGTGTCATCGGGGGGGATTCCGGACAGACCCGGCAGACACAAACGTATTGTGAGGGTCTGCTGAGAACACCTGGCAGAGTCTCCTGTCAGAAGGAGCTTTAATTCACATATCCAGGAGAGCTGTGACCATGTCCTGGGGGAGTCAGTGGACATTGAGTCCGAGTGGACCATGTTCCATGCCTCCATTGTTGAGGTGGCTGACCGGTGCTGTGGCTGCAAGGTGGTTGGTGCCTGTCATGGCGGCAATCCCCGAACCCGCTGTTGGACACCAGCGGTGAGAGATGCCGTCAGGCTGAAGAAGGAGTCGTATCAGGCCTTATTGGCCTGTGGGACTCCTGAGGCAGCAGAAAGATACCAGCAGGCCAAGCGGAGTGCAGCAACAGCGGTTGCCGAAGCAAAGACTTGGCCATGGGAAGAGTTCGGTGAGGCCATGGAGATTTTTTAATCCCACCAACATGCCTTCCAATGAGAAAGGGGACCTAGGGACAGGCTCTCGTATCTCCGGGGCTGAAGTTGCCAAGGTAGTCAAAAAACTCCTTGGTGGCAAGGCCCCGGGGGTGGATGAGATCCACCCAGAGTTCCTTAAGGCTCTGGATGTTGTAGGGCTGTCGTGGTTGACTTGACTCTGCAACATCGCATGGACATCGGGGGCGGTGCCACTGGATTGGCAGATCGGGGTGGTAGTCCCTCTTTTTAAGAAGGGGGACCGGAGGGCATGTTCCCACTATAGGGGCATCACACTCGTCAGCCTCCCTGGTAAGGTCTATTCAGGGGTACTGGAGCGGAGGGTCCGCCGGATAGTCGAACCTCGGATTCAGGAGGAGCAATGTGGTTTTCGTCCGGGGCGTGGAACGGTGGACCAGCTCTACCCCCTCAGTAGGGTCTTCAAGGGTGCATGGGAGTTTGTCCAAACAGTCCACATGTGTTTTGTGGACTTGGAGAAGGCATTCGACCGTGTCCCTCGGGGGGTCCTGTGGAGGGTCCTCCGAGAGTATGGGGTGCCAGGCCCCCTGATAAGGGCCATCCGCTTCCTGTACGATCGGTGTCAGAGTTTGGTCCGCATTGCTGGCAGTAAATCAAACTCGTTTCCAGTGATGGTTGGTCCCTGCCAGGGCTGCCCTTTGTCACCAATTCTGTTCATAACTTTTATGGACAGAATTTCTAGGTGCAGTTATGGTGTTGAGGGGGTCCAGTTTGGTGACCTCAGGATTGGGTCTCTGCTCTTTGCAGATGATGTGGTCCTGTTGGCGTCATCGGCCCGTGACCTCCAACGATCACCAGTCAATCTTCATTCCAACCCTCACCTATGGTCATGAGCTTTGGGTAATGATTGAAAGAACAAGATCACTGGTACAAGCGGCCGAAATGAGCTTCATCCCTAGGGTGGCTGCTCTCTCTCTTAGAGATAGGGTGAGAAGCTCTGCCATCCGGGAGGAGCTCGGAGTAGAGACGCTGCTCCTCCACGTTGAGAGGAGCCAGATGAGGTGGCTTGGGCATCTAGATAGGATGCCCCCTGTACTCCTCCCTGGTGAGGTGTTCAGGGCATGTCCCTCCAGTAAGAGGCCCCCGGGACACCTAGGACACGTTGGAGAGACTATGTCTCTCAACTGGTCGGAACGCCTGGGGATCCCCCGGTTGAGCTGGAAGAAGTAGCTGGGGAGAGGGAAGTCTGGGCCTTTTTTTATGGCTCCATAGTTTTTGTTTCACTGAAGCATGTCATCAAGTATCATGTCAAACACTAACTGTTTCAGTTTCAGGTGTATTGCTATGTCTGAAAACACTATAGAATTAACAACTGAAGGCTTTTATTTAGCCTTCAGTTGTTAATTCTATTAATTTTTTTTGAACGCATAGTTTTTGTTTCACTGAAGCATGTCATCAAATATCATCTCAAAGACTAACTGTTTCAGTTTCAGGTGTAATGTTATGTCTATAGAAGAATATGTGTTATTTGTGGATGACTTAAGGAAATGAGTAAAATTATGGCATAAAAAATGCAGGCACTGTATTTGATCACATGCCCAGTTCACATAAAAATGTGAATACACTAGGTTTGTCCATTATTTAACATATGCCCAATGTACATGTCATACTAACAGGAGTTTCTAGACAAGAAAGTAATATAACTGAAGAAATGAGATTTTAATGTTCCCAAAGGTTTTTCCAACCCTATAGAGTGATTCAGAGATGAATTTCCAGAAATATTAAAGTTGTAAATGATCATTTTTGTCAGTTTGTGACTATATGGTTGCTGTATGTGTGCAACATTTAGGCAATGTCTGCTCATATGCTTTCTAACAAGAGTAGGAAGAATGTAGTCCAACCTACAATCAGTGATGATGACACGGAGGAAGATGATAATGTGGCAGATCCTGATAATACCTACCCAACAACCAGGACATTCCAGGCCAAAGTGACACTGATCCCACTATGAAGAAAAATGGATTGAACCTATAATGGAGGTGCTCCACAGTGTGGATGACAACAATGATGAATGTAACGTGCAGCCACCACTACAAGCCTAGACGCCAAGAATATTTAGTAAGTTGGTGCTCTGGCCAACCACCTGGCACAAAGTTGACCTGAACAACACAGCCCTTCCTGAATACCAGGCCTGCGCCCCTGACAACATTGAAATTGCCTTTTAAGTTCTTTATGAGATACTTTGATGCCCAAATTATCAGTCATGTAAAATACCAAACTACTACATTGCTTCAACACCACTTTCACCACCAATGACGATTAAAAAAAAAAGGCCTTTCCGGTCATTGTCAAAAGTACGGTGATCATTGAGCAGATCCCTTGCGCCACCTCATTTCTTCAAAGTCTGGCCACTGTCCAGTTCCCTTTACTACATCCTACAGGAATAAGCCACTGACCCCAAACAGTCTGTACATGAGGGGATGGTTGGCTATAAAGGTAAAACAGGTAGAAACCTGAGGCAGGATATCAAACACAACCCAGACAAGTAGGGTTTTAGGATCATGTAGGTTGGTAGGCTCCAGCAAGTCCACAGCCATCTTGGCTAACAACGTTTTTACCAACATGGAGCTAATGCACCCTCTTAAAGGTAACTAGAGTTATACTGTTTATGGTGACAGGTGTCTGTATCAGCACTTATATTTTATTGTTCTAAAAGGGCCTTCCTAGTGTTGAAACATGTTTTTGCTGTACTGTATTTGGCAAATGATTAAATATGGTAACTTTGATCACTTTGATTTTCTACAAGAATTTGAAAAAAAATGATAAAGAAATTGTATTTTGACCTATAGAGTGCCCTATAAATGGCTAATATATTAATATGAGGAATACTCATTTAATGAGTTAATGTACAAAAACAGGTGGCTTGTCTTTAAGGGTCAGTTTTTCTGTTGTAGTTGTGTTTCTGCCTTTGCAAATTAGAAGATTTTGTGTCACAATGATGTGCATTGTAGAAAAACAATCTGGTTTTGAAAATGTCGACAAACGTGTAACTGCACATTGTTACATTGCTGTTTTCACCTACAAATATAAGCCAAAGCTTTTCAAAAGCTGGCAAATAATTATAACAGTAAATAAAGATAAATCATTGTAAATATTAAGGGGGAAAAAATCAGGAATTCAGATGTAAATGTGCAGACAAATGGAAGTCCTTGTTAAAAATGCAGTGACATGGCCACAAATGAACAGACTCCTGTCCAAATGACTCAATAAATCTAAAATGTGAGCAGTGACTCACACTACTCAGACAGCTGAGTAGATTGTATTCTATTGGGTAATTGCAATTTTCTGAAAATGGGGTTTTGTCCCAAAATGCACTTTCTTTCATGGAGTATCAATTTGCTACACATTACCATGATCTAAAACTGTAACATGCCCCTATCACAGTACTTGAAATACCAAAGTAGATTTTTAAATGCTAATGTGCCTGAACATGTATTATTTAACAGGGTGGTTAATTATTTATATGCTTTTTCCAGCAAGGCTATCAGAATCCCACTAGATTTCATGAGAAAATAATGCTTAGAGATAGCTGCAGAAGGCAATCTGTAATTGACTATTCATGCTAGACCATTTTTATTCAGGACTAAAACTTGCTTTACTATTTTCTGGCAGTTTGAGGTACTCTTCCTGCTTAAAATTGAGTACAGCAATACCATATCAACATAGTAACACGCTGCTTCAGCTCAGTGGCTCTATGATCAAATAAAAATGTCATTTCTTTTATTTTTTGCAGCTTTCAAGAACTTTATGTGATATGACTCAACATTTCTAATATACTCTTATGAGAAGCTGCATAAACAATAACCCAGTATGTCATCTTTGGTTCATGCTGAGAAACTAAGATGCACAAGCTAAGGCTGAGAGAAAATGTCAAAATGAGTGGGATGTTAAAGGCCCGTTTGGTGTTCAAAAACTTTAAAAAATAACAATTTTCTTCATTTTCAACTCTAAACTGCTCCTTTCTGCAAGTATAACCAGATACGCTTCGGTAAATGTAAGATTGCCCAGCAGTCATTTGTAACGTCAGAACATGTGACCAGTAAACTCCAGCCCAGTGAGCAGTAAAGACCAGTGTGCTCTGAGCTTCTGATGACCAGGTCATTGCATCACACACACATGTGCACTACAGTTGGAAACAAATCAAATTCAAGTTAAATTGGCTCATTGTAGGGTTAATACTATTTTATTTTCTGAAATAAACCTCTGTCAAGACCTGACTGAGTTACTCACCAAGGGATAGACCTGGCATTACAATCTGTGTTGATGTGATTCAAAACCAAACCAGCTCAATTTAATAACACAATACATCAGACAGAGCATGTGTATGATTACGATATTTTGTCAGAATGCAAGCCACACAGGTTAACAACTCCCAGAGAATTATACCAAAATGTTCTTGCTCTCTTGCTCCAACTAGCCATGTTACTATTACACAAGACTGTATTAAAATATTCATCAAACCACTCTGGACAAGATCTGTATGCTGTTGAGTGTTGAGGAAGAATATGTTACAAGCTCCTTACTAACTTACTGGCTACTGCAGGCTTTAAAGTTGTTAAAATATATGACTGCTTTTATGTTTCTAATAATTTGTATGCTCAGCCTGATTGGTACATGTTCATACGGCTAAGCATGCACACAGTAATGGCTTTATCAGTTGCTGACTTTTTACACTGTGCAGGCACGTCCTTTATTAAACCAAACATGCATGTCTCGCATTAGAGCCAGTCTGTGTTGAGGTGACTGTGACTAAGTGCATAAAGGTAACCAAAAAAGACTGGATTTCTGGAAAGCCATACCTTAAGCGCACACTTAAATGTCCAAACAGGAATCTCCATTTAAGGTTTACTGTTTAATTTATAAAAGTGACCAAAGCACTTTAGATGGCAGGAACATTTGTTTATTGCTTGAGTAATGGTATTATTCAGTGGGAGAGCATGTTGACTTATTGGGGACTTGCATTTGACATGACTGAAGACGAACCAGCAAAAATCCCACTGTGTTTATCTACTTGACTGTTTTAATTATCTCCTAATCTCAAGAAGTCTGCCAACAGAAAAGGTGAACGCCACTATATACAGAGAGAGAGGAGATCAGAGAAATCCAACATTAACTATGCAAGGTCACTGCGTGCATTAAAAAATCATAGAAGAAGCACCATGCTCATGACAAATGACTCAAGGCTTCCAAATGAGCAGGGGATCAAGAGAGAACTGCAGGAGCAGAAGCTTATTTTATGTGTACCTATGAGTATGATACCACAGTATGGAATTCATGCCCAGGACATTGCAAGCATCTCTGTGTATATTATCATGAGTGCTGCCAACTGACATATTCAATGCAACAATGCATACAGAGGAAGAAATAAAAGAACAGTACAGTGGATTGATATCTAAAATTGCACCATGCAGCAGATTTATGATGTGTCAGTGTTATTCTGCATTAATGAAAAACATGATGAAGAGAGAGTGCTTCATTACTACAGATTTCCACAACCTTTGTGTGCAAGAGGCTATACAGTAGTCTACTGTATAGCCTGTCTACTGTTGGAGATGTAGCTCTCAGATTCCAAATGTGGGTTTCCCTCTTTTCTAACAATTTCCCCCCTACCTATATCTCCATCCTTTTATATGCAGACAGCAGAAAGCGTGCTGTGAAGACACCCTTTTCAGTGATCTGATGAGAAACCAGCATATGTCAATTCTGGCAAGTCCAGCCCAGTGGACAGTGTTACCGACCATCTCTCTGGGTGTCTGACGGAAGTAGCATGCCCAGACTTGTCGGGAGGGTGCTAACATTTTACTGTTTATTTAAACCATACAACATAGATGTGCACCAAAATACATTTGTACTTCAGCACTAGCTTATCACAACGGATTTGACAAGTTAGATTGCCATTGAAGCTATTTTCATCCTTTAGTGCTGTTTTTGTTGGGGTCCAGGGTTGTACCTGTTTGTCCTGCAGGGGGCGTTGTGGAGCTCGATTGGCGGCAGCTGGCACTGCAAGCAGGCGCACCTGTAGGCAATTTACATCCTGCTGCCTACTTAAGGAGGGTGCGCCTGCCTATCAGGGGCAGAGAGTTAGTTTGTTTTTCCATTGTGGAACCTAACAGAACACTCTGGCCAGCGTGAACCTGGTGGCTTAGGACACAGTGGTGCAGCAGACCCAACCCCTCACCCCCTTTTTATTTATTTTTTTTTACCTCCTTTGTGGTTTCTGTCCTGCCCACCTGGATAGGTCTTGTAGGGTGCCAGGAGGTGCCTGTTGAGGGGGAGGTAATGTTGGGGTCCAGGGTTGTGCCTGGTTTGTCCTGCAGGGGGCGTTGTGGAGCTTGATTGGCAGCAGCTGGCACTGCAGGCAGGTGCACCTGTAGGCAATTTACATCCTGCTGCCTAATTAAGGAGGGTGCGCATGCCTATCAGGGGCAGAGTGTTGGTTTGTTTTTCCATTGTTGAGTGTTGGTTGGCTTCGTGGGAGTGTTGTGGAGTATTGTGGCTTTGCTTGGTCCTTCTTCCCTGCATGTTTGAGGTCTTCACGCCAATTGCTGGACCGGAGAAGTGCAGGACCTGTTCTCTGTAGTACAGGGGGGCTGCTTCTGTTGGAGGACTCACCTGTGGACCTGTGAAGTGCTGACGTTGACTCCCATGCTCCCTGCAGTCCTGGAAGACTGCTTCTGTTCCTGGGTTCTCTGCAGTTCTGGAGGACTGCTTCTGTTCCTGGGTTCTCTGCAGTCCTGGAGGAATACTTTTGTTCCTGCAGTCCAGGAGGACTGCCTCTATCTTCCTTGTGTTCCCCCCCCGTAAATAAAACTCTTTGGGACCCTCTTACCACCGTGTCATGGCTTGCTCTCGGGTTCTGTTAAAAACCGAAAACCAGTAAAAACAGTAATTATTTTTTTCATTTTTTGATGTGCTTCTGTACACTGCAGGCATATTGGGCCCGACTCACCAATATGTTCTTACGAATCTTCTTAGATTCTTTCTTAAGTTGTCCTTAAGTTTTTTTTAAGAAAACCCTACGTCGGATTCATCAACGCGTTCGTAAGCCCCAGAATTGTTCGCAGCTGTGTTCTTAGATTGATGAATGCCATCTGTTCGTAAGTTGAAAGCGCGTGCCAGGTGAGTCTAATTAACATACGATTAGCATAAGTCACCGCCCACTAATGCCCATAAAAGGAACTGCAGCAGGACCCTGTAGACGGAGCAAAAAGCAGCAAAATGCCCAAAGCTTGCCTCTCCACGCCTGATTTCTGACGCCGTGTTGAACAATCAAGAAAGGATGGCTAACACGCTTGATAAAATTGCCTCAACCCTGATGACTATAGCCAACACGCTTAAAGAAATCAACGAGAATGTAAAAAAAAAAAAGTGTAAAAGCTGTGCTCGGATTGTGACAATAATGCATTTTATTCACAAACGGGCTATTAATCGCGCTCGAACGTGAACCGCGTGCCTGCAGTCTGGCCCCATCATTGCGTCAGGACGCACATCCTCACGGGGTTGTGGCTCTGTGTCCACATCCAGCGCCCCTTTAACATGCCGATGGTGCGTTCAATGGTGGAGCGACTGCGCGCATGCATCTGATTGAATAAAACTCCTGTGGAGTCTGAGGGTTGGTCAGTGGTGTCAACAACCAGGGCATATCCTCGATCCCCTAATAAAATAAATCAAGATAAAATCAAATAAAAAGACAGTTTTGGCATGGTTTCCAATTTGGTTGATTAATGTTTAGTCATTGGCACATTTACGTAATTTTAAAATTCTCCGTAAATCACCAAAAATAGGAAATAAACAAATAAATAAATATGACAGAATTATCATTGTAATATTGAATTTTATTGAACTGCACAAGAGAAGAAAACACAACCATGCCAACATGTCGGCACTGAAATGTGCGCAAGAGTACTCCTGAGTGTTCGTAGGATTTGTTCTTACCTACGAATAAATCCAGGATAAGAAGAAATTGGTGAATGCCACAATCTTCATCAACTGTTCGTAAGTGGGACTTAAGGACAAATTTGTTCGTAAGAACGCTTCGTGAATCTGGCCCATTGTTTAGATTCCAAACTTATTGTATTTAAATGTAATATTTATTTCAGGTGTACAATACTTGGATAGATGCTAAATGTGACTGAAATAGGTTTGTGGAGGCTGCACAACCATTAGAAATGATCAGACCCGAGCTTCCTAGACCCCCATTCAAACTGAATATATTTACTATAATGGTATCCAACATAGCACAAATATCATGTGTGATTGAAATAAGCCATAACATGCCTGTTTTTGCATCGGTAGCAAAGGCGTTGTGCAGTGCCAGAAACTAGTAGTCTAACATTCAGAACTGGAGCGGAGAAAATCTCACCATGGGGCTGAATTAATATCTAAATTATTATATAATATATTTTTTTCAATTATATTTAAAAACATTTTTTTCCAAATAGATCTTTCCTCGTCTTCCAGAGCTGCAAAATAATTCAACTATTTCCCAGAGCCTTTTCAAATTGGTTGTTGTGCTTGAGTCTGTTCTCAAAGGAAAAACATTTTCGAGTATATTTTTGCTCTCCTCAAAATGGGGTGGAACATGGGAAGTAAAGAAAAAATAAAGCAGAATTACTTAAAAACTTAATTCAATATATTTCAGGCTAAATGTTTTCGTCACATTAGACAGGCATTTTCCTACTCCAGTAACAGTGTTGTTAAGATACTAAATGTAATTTTCCTGTTTTGCATTGGCAAAATGGCAATCGAGCAATCTTAGTGTTTTCGCTTTATGAGAGGCGGCATCTCTCCATACGCGCAAGGACAACTGTTGCGCGGCGGCTGCCCCGGACTACCAGGAGAGGGCGGCCATCTTCCACACCTACTGCCGCGACAAGATAACCGCGCCCAGCCACATTACTAACATGGATGAGATCCCTCCGACTTTTAACATCCCTTTGACCCACAATGTGGAGAAAAAGGGATCGGCACGGTGGCGATACGCACAACGGGGCACGAGAAGTCATCGTTCACCGTGGTTCTCGGCTGCCACGGAAACGGACAGAGCGCTGGATGACGGAAGGCGAACACTCCTTCACAAAGACTATGAGGCAGCGGCGGGCAAGTTATGCCACCATATGCGGGTGGATAGTAGACGCATGGGCTATGATACCGTCTTCATGTATTGTAAGAGCTTTCACAAAATCAACGCTGAACCGGAACCGGTCGGTGAGTCCAATTCAGATGATTAAGAAGAGGAATTCGGCATGTTGGACATTGAAATAGTGCAGCTGTTCAATTCAGATACAGAAGATGAAAACTTTGATGGTTTTGAGGCGGAAGAATGAATATTTTGTTCAATAAATGTGTCGAAACTCACTGTTTTACTTCCGTTGTCAGTTTTTACTGTATGTTTCAGCATGCGCCTAATAATACGGTGCGCCTTATGTATGTTTTAAATACAGAAATGGCACCCATAACTGAGACTGCGCCTTTTAATACAGTGCGCCTTATGGTCCTGAAAATACGGTATTTGTCAACAGTTTTCAAGCACATGTGATAGTGACTATTGGGCAGTGGCGGGCCGTGCATTTCACACCTAGGCCTTCAGTGGTGCTCCGTCTGAATCAATAAAACGTCCACTGCAGGTACAGCTGCGACACACATTAAAAAAAGCATAAAAAATAACCTGATAAGATAGTTGTTGCTTAGCCACCAGCTTTTGCCGAAAAACACAGCGGAAAAAGCCTCCAGGGATCAGGGAAAAAATATAAAAACATTGAAGACCAGATTCTATCACTGTTTCCAAAGTTAAAGGTTGAACAAATGATAAGCCATGTGTCTCAGTATCAAGAAGTAATTGTAGTGGAGATGTCACACTGATACTGATCTGGCCAATACAATCTAAACATGTGCGATGATGCCTTACCTTAAATAGGCGGAGTATGTTGGCCACCATGATGGAGACAGAACTGGAAGAGGCACCTTCGACCCTCTCTGGTTTGGTGATGATTGGCGAGCCTCCTCCCAGACATTTGACATCTGTGCTGTCCTTCTCAATCAGAGCCTGAACAAAAGTCAGTGATTGCTCCAAAGCATGAGTGTCCCTGGAGCAGGTATCAAGAATGCGTGACCCAAGTGTGATATTAGGCAGTAGATTATTGTCATTATTAATGCGGTCAAGGGCAAAGAGCATGGCCTCCAGTCTGTGTATGCCCTTCTCTTTTTTTAAGCTCCCCGCATGGTTTTCCATCATGGCCCCTGGCATGCACTGGGAAGAGCCCTCCTAAGGAGATATCTCCATCAATGCGGATGGAGTTCAGATGTGTGTGTCCTGGTCCCTTAGGTTTGGTAGTGTCTGCTGATTTAAGGGTACTGCTAAGAAACAAGAGCAGCAGCAGTGATACAGTCAGGTTGTTTTGTTGAGAGCCGGTCTGGTCTGGTCTATACACCGGTGGCTGGAACATGACCACACAGAATAACAAACCCTGGAACTAGAAAACAAGAAGTCTGAAATTACTTTAGGATAGACAGAGGATTATTTTCAATGTCTCTTGAAAGGACTAGTAGAGAAAAGACACTGTCTCATGTCTTTCATCTTTTAGAAGGATTCACTAAATGCAAAATTAGAGCCAGTCTCTTCCAGTGGTAGTAGCTCCTTTGTTCTCCACTTTTTCCATCCCTTCAATCCAGCATCCCACCACATAAGTAGGCAGCAGCTCTTCAGCCTGCCGTTATTCACAGGCTTGTCTATGGAGATCCTTTACTTCAGGCATTCAGATGAACAAGGGTGAATGATAAGCTTTTTCTCACTTTCTTCCCCCTCCTTCTGTGTTCTTTTCCTCTTCACCTCAATCAGAAGTTTTTAATCTCCCTGGTCCTCCTGGACAGGGATTTGGTATATGTCAAACCCTCAGGCTTGGTTAGGTCCATAGGCTTCAGAGTGAAATCCTACAGATGAAAAAGAGAAGACATGTGAGTAAACTCACAGAAAAAAATAACAAAACATAAAAAGCATTTATATTTGTAGGGAGCCATTCAGTGCCTCAATACTTTTTTTTTCTTAGCTCTTTTTTACTATAGTATACGTGAATGGAAAGGCAGACATGCTCCCAAACTATTATTTTCTTATATAGCTTGTACAGAAGGAAGTACATGCCCCCAGGGCGTGTTCCCGTAATGCTCAGGGGAGTTGTAAATGATGTAGTTGAAAGAAGGAAGCACAGATACAAGCACATATGTGAAATAAAAGATGTTCAGGTGTGTTTGTGTGGCAATTCTATGTGATATTTGCGCTATGAAAGTATTTTTCATTGCTTCTATTTTGAAAGTGACATCAAATGGAATCAACTTTTTAAATGTTATCCTCTGTTATCCTGTATGTGCTGTGTAGTTATGACTTTGCATGGCTGCTACCTTGCAAAAGAAATCTCTGAGCGCAACAGGAACCTCCGGTTGAATATGCGATGTGGTCTAAAAATACCATCAAAATTCACCCAATCATTGATTATACCCGCTAATCTATTTTAATCCGAACAACTCTGCTCTTTGTCTGTATCTGCTTTTCTATATCCTCTGTCAGCATTGAAAATTATTTTCAAATTCAACAGCTACAGAAAAAAATGTTTAGTTTATTTAATACTATTTTATTTTTTACTATATATTTTCACAAGTTCCCAATATTTAACAGGGTGCTGAAAACAAAAGCGGGAAGCTGCTGCACGGCACCTGGGAGAATGAGGTGAAAGGAGAGATTCACAAATGAGGTCACCAATCGTCTGATCACTCAGAATGGTAAGTTTCACTATAACTTCTCTCATCACAGCAACCTGTCTGTCGTCATCACAGCAAGCTGTCTGGTTTGGTTCCTTAGAAGATGTGATGTAAGATTGAAGGTTGTTTTGACCGCTGTCTCTCTCTCTCTCTGAAACTGTCACTCATATTTTCCAGGAGATTACAGAAAAAGAATGTTGCTGAATTAAATTAGCTTTGAAATGTTTTTTGAGTTTTCATTTTCTTTTCTTGTGATCAATAAAGCCAAGTCTAGTTGATGATATGAGTTTTGTCATTTGTATTTGAAATCTAAGTATAATATAATTACCGGTAATATTGATATAAGATAATTAATATTTTCAGCATCCATGTAGTTTAAGTGAACAATTGCAGTATTCATGTTTTAATCACTGCCAAATCATGCATAATCCATCCAAGTTTAATGAGCAAGATTTTGAACGGACCTGCATTAAAAGATAAAGATGAAAAAGATGAAGTGATTCAATTCTAAAGTTAGCCGCTGTATAAATAGTGTATTTTTGTATGTGTTTCTGTGCTCTGTGCCCGCCCTCTCCTCTCCTCTCCTCTCCTCTCCTCTCCTCTCCTCTCCTCTCCTCTCCTCTCCTCTCCTCTCCTCTCTAGCCAGCCTGCCATCAGCAGGAGGGTCCCCCTACACGAGCCTGGTCCTGCTCAAGGTTTCTTCCTGTTGTTGAGAATTGTCTTTATCTTGTTATGTGTTTCACCATATGTTTCTGTCTTCTCTTAGAAGTTAGGCAAGGTAGACTCATTGGTAAATATAATAAAGAGCAGAGACATTCCATTTGCAGGATTGTTGTTTGTTCTATTGTTATCTCAGGAGCCAGTCAGGCAGGGGGTGTCAAACACTCATTGTAAATGCGACATCAGGGGGGTTGATGATCACATTTGCATGAAGAATGAGATCTGGCTACCTGGGAAAACAATGGAAAAGAAGAACCCTACCAACACCGCAGGGGACTGGAGGAAGAGGACGAGGACATCTCAGCGGGGGATCTGTATTGGATTGCATGGACATTGTGAATTTGCATGTGTGTGACTATAAAGGACTGGGCCAAGGGACAGTTAGGTGGTCAGACTTCGTGCCCTGACGATTAACTCTGTTGTTGTTAGGGTTATGAACTGGCCCGGAGCTCTGTAATATTTGTATCTGGAATTGGTTCTATTGTCAAATACATTTCGAAATTGGTACTTTTCTTCTCGGAGTCTTCATTCAACGAACACGCGGATCGGCAGCTACATACGGGAGGTATTGCGATCCAACAATTTGGTGACCCCGACGTGATGAAGAGAGAAGTCATCTGAGGCAGAGAATTCAACAACGGTCACTTCGGAGGACAACTGACGACAAAGGGATCCCTAATAAAGGTAAGCAGACACCTGTTTAATCAAGCTCTGCATATTGGCAATTTCCAAAAATTTGTCGTCACTGTCAATTGAAGTGTCCTAGTTATAAATTCCAGATACAAATATTGAAACGACTGAAATAAGTACGGTTAGAGTCCGTAAATAAGTACGGTTAGAGTCCGTTAAGAATTACGGTTAGAGTCCGGAAAATAGACGGTTAGAGTCCGGAAGTACTGTTGAGAAAACAGGGAATAGACGGTTAGAGTAAACCGTAACTAGTACAGTGCTGTATTGCTGTATGCAGTGCACTGTATATCAAAAAGAATTGGGTTTGGACTCGGAGTGCAGTTGACGGGACGGACACTCCCGACGCCCGAGATTTGTGTTTTTGTGTGGGTTGGAAAAGTGCCAGAGTGAACGTGAATTAAAAGGCTCTTTGTCCTTGGGAATTAACCCCCAGAGTGGAACCGGATCAAAGACGTTTGATCTAGAAGCTTGTTTTACTGAGGCATTGAGTTGACCGTTGGAGTCATTCACATTCAATCTCACTTGGGAGCATAGTTAAAGATGGAACTGGAATGTGGTAAATTGTGCTGGGATAAGGGAGAATGTTCTCCCTATCCTCGGTCTGTGGAAGAACAGTGGAAGTGGACTCTTGATCAGGTGGTGAGTGGCATCAAAGAAGAGGACAGGGAGAGAGAATTGGATGCAATAAAAAAGTTGTGGAAGGAAGCTCAGAAGCAGAAGATACTTCCCCCTCCAGAGGTGAAGGTTAATTTAGCTGAAGCATTGTGTAAGTGGGAGTCAGAAATTCACACTAGATTACAAGATCATTTGGATAATCCAAAATTAGGGTTTATAGCAGGAAAATCATGGAAAAAACAGGGTAAGGAGTTAGAAGATAAGCGTCGAAGGATACATGTTGTGGCTGTGGCATGTGCAGCGGTGCACTATTTCAGATCTGGGAGGGTCACACGAGTGCCCAATGTAGAGAAGCCTTTATTAAAAGATCTAAACCAGACACTGACACTTAACACCACTCTTTACCCATCATTACCTACTACCTCTTCCCCACCCCCATATCAATTGCCAATTTTGACTATTAACAGTGGTCAGTTAGATGTGGACAGAGATGAAGAACTGGAGGAGTTACGTGAGACAGTGTGTGAACTTTGGAGACAGGTTAGAAGGATCAAACAGAGACAGAAAGAGGTTGGAGATAAGTTAGGAAAAAATGAATTTAGAGAGGAAGTTCAGGTGGGTTGCCCTAAAATCTCCCAACAAACTATATTTAAAAAACAGGACAGTCAAAAATCTACATTAAATATCTTTAAAACACTTAGCAATCATATAAAACAAGCGAAAAGAGTTGATCCCTCAGGAGGATTTGCCAGGGCTGAGCGCAGGGAGGAGAAGGCAAGATTGATTTATGGCAGTGATAAAGAGGATAGTGAGAATAAGACAGACACCTTCAAACTTCCGGCTACATTTATTGGGGAATTGGAGCATCAGGAGCATGTTCATCCTCAGACAGAATTATATGAAAAGGATCAGGGTTCAAGTATGGGGAATTGTGAATTAGAATTATGGGAAGAGAGTGAGTGTGAGTATAGAGGTGAACCGTTGACAGGGGCCATAAATAATGAGGAGGTGGGTCAAATACACACGCAGAGTAAGGGGCCCGTTTCAGGAATGCCGCAGCTACAGGCCCCTCTGATACAGAAAAGAGGAGGACAGGAACCGGTATATATTCCATTTGCAATTACAGACATCAATTGTTTAGTGGATAAGATGCCCCCACCCGCAGAGGGAGGCGGCAAGTGGATGTCCAGACTTTTTAGCTTAACACAGAGCATGCAGCTGGTGATGGGAGACTTTAGAGGAATTCTAGGGAGACAAGTCTCTCTCTGGGATTTGGATAAAGTTGAGGTAGCAGCAGGCATTAAAGATAGACCTAATGCTGCACGTTTTGGGCCTTGTGCAACCAGGGTTGGTGAAGCTATGAGACAGGTATTTCCAATATCTCCAGGAGCAATGCAGAATTTAAGATTTAAGTGGGAGGAAAGTGAGTCGGCACATGGATTCCTTACGAGGTGTAAAGAGGAATGGATGTGTGCCACAGGGTGCCATCCTGGTTCAGATAATCTACACACCACTTTGTTCCATCAGGCCATAATTTTAGGACTTCCACAGTTAGTGAAAGAAGCCATGGAAGGAAATCCTGACCTTCCAGGCAGCACGGCAGATGTCTGGGAGAGACATCTTTCACACCACATCAACACATTTAAAGCTAAACAACAGGGAAAGAAAGAGGAGGTGATGACAGCCCAGGAACAGCTCCTAAAAATACAGTTAGATGAAGCACTGAAAAAGCTTAATGATAAACAAAAGGAAGAGAAACAGATGGTTCAGCAGTTTCCTCGGCAGGTGCAGCCAGATCAGTTATGTCCGCAACAGGATTTTGCTCTGATAAACCCGTATTGGGCCAGTCCAAGGGGAGGCATGTGTGGGAGACACGGCAGGCAGGGATACGGCTTGATAGGCGGGTACTTAGGCCGGGATCAGTGTCATGCCTGCAAAGGGTATGGTCATTGGCAAAGGGACTGCCCATATCACAACTACCCGGAGGTACCAGGCAGTGTTACATTTAGTGATGGGTTATGCTCTGACGGTACTTACAACACATAGTGTGGTATCACTGGTCAGCTCAGCAGCATTCACCATGACCTCACTTAGACAGACCAGGATGGACAAGATTTTAACTGCACCACACATAACATACACACATAACATACACACATGAAGGGATAAATATGGCAGGGTTTAACACAGCATCAGGCTCACCTATAAAACATGAAGTAGAGATGAGGCAACTGACACGGGCACTCGTGGAACCAGCGGAGGTCACAGTCGTAAAATGCAAAGGTCACGGCAAGGAGAACTCTTTAGAGGGAAAAGGTAATGAGGCGGCAGATCAGGCAGCAAGGAAGGCAGCAGGTTATAAACCAAGTTTCAGTTTGTTGATGGCAGAGAAAACGGTTCAGGAAATTCTTCCAAGATACGACAGGGAAAGAATAGGTTGTGATCAAGAAGAAGCTCCTCCACATAAAAAAAAACAGTTTGGAAGGAAAAGGGGGGCTGTGGAAGTTGAAGGAATTTGGCGGATCCCAGACGGCAGACCTGTTCTCCCGCCCGGTCTGTTAGATGCCGCTCTGGAAGAGGCCCACGGCCTGACACACTGCGGGAAACCACGAATGATGCAGAGAATAAAGTTTCCAGTTGCCCCAATGGGCAAGAAAATTATATATTTCACTGATATGTTAGATAGGGTCAACAGGTTCCGATACCTCTTGGTTGCAGTGGATGCATACACTGGCTGGCCAGAGGCGGTTCCCGTAAAAACAGAAGATGCAAAAAGCGTTATTAAATTTTTGATTAATCCGGCACATGGTTTCCCAAACAAATTAGATTTGACAATGGAACTCATTTTAAGAATAGAGATTTACAATCCATAGGCCAGCCCAGCACTTTTATGAAATGTAGATTTTATTTTGGTCAACTAAAAACGACTCTCTCAGTTTTCTCCCAACAGGCAACCTCTGTAACCAGTCAGTAAGGATCCAGGAATTCCACACACAGCTGAGTGGGTTCTTCTGAGAGTCATCAAGCAAAGTGGTCAGGGCACAGGTGGACGGGCCACTTTGAAGTTGCAGAGCGAACATTACTTGTTAACCCTAACATACTAACACCCTAACACATTAACCCTAACACTGGTATTATTGGAATCAATGTACCCCAGCAGGTAATTCACAGAGAACGCTTGGACGGATCGAGGAACATCTAAAGAAGATGGCACCATGATTAAACGTCTATTATTCTTCATTACATCAAGAGGAGTTGTCAATGAATTGTTTGTATTGGCCTAGCTTAGGCTAGGCCAAAAGGGGGATTGTTGAGAATTGTCTTTATCTTGTTATGTGTTTCACCATATGTTTCTGTCTTCTCTTAGAAGTTAGGCAAGGTAGACTCATTGGTAAATATAATAAAGAGCAGAGACATTCCATTTGCAGGATTGTTGTTTGTTCTATTGTTATCTCAGGAGCCAGTCAGGCAGGGGGTGTCAAACACTCATTGTAAATGCGACATCAGGGGGGTTGATGATCACATTTGCATGAAGAATGAGATCTGGCTACCTGGGAAAACAATGGAAAAGAAGAACCCTACCAACACCGCAGGGGACTGGAGGAAGAGGACGAGGACATCTCAGCGGGGGATCTGGATTGGATTGCATGGACATTGTGAATTTGCATGTGTGTGACTATAAAGGACTGGGCCAAGGGATAGTTAGGTGGTCAGACTTCGTGCCCTGACGATTAACTCTGTTGTTGTTAGGGTTATGAACTGGCCCGGAGCTCTGTAATATTTGTATCTGGAATTGGTTCTATTGTCAAATACATTTCGAAATTGGTACTTTTCTTCTCGAAGTCTTCATTCAACGAACACGCGGATCGGCAGCTACATACGGGAGGTATTGCAATCCAACACTGTTAAAGGGGAGTTTTTCCTTGCCACTGTTGCTTGTCTAGGGTTTAGGCCCTGGGATTATGGAAAGCGCCTTGAAACAATTTTGATTGAAAAAGACGCTATATAAATAAAGATTGATTGATTGATTGATTAGCTTTTGAAAACAATGGATTTTATTTGTTAGAAAAATATATAATTAAATAACAAACAAAACCGCATCAAATTAGCACCAATGACAACCTACAAACAAAGGTGTCGGTTTTTCCTTACTCCAGTCACAGATTGTTGTTGCATTTTCACCAAATCTGTCCTCCTAATTCTTGGACGTGGGTTGCGTAATTTCCTTACGCTTTTTGCGCTAGTAAAGGTTAAAATACGTCGTGGGCGTAGCGGCTCTTTGTAATGGCGATTGTGCCGAAGCTGTGCCTAGGTTTGTTAAAATGAAGCGAAGAAGAAGTTATTTCTATTAATCCAAACGCAGAGGTTCCCCTGAGGAAGACTTTGCAATTACATTTTTTATTTTATTTTTAGAATTAGCTGTATTTTAGAATATTTGTGCTCTTGAAAATGATGAAGCTGAAGTCAAACCAAACCCGGACGTACGACGGGGATGGGTACAAGAAGCGGGCCGCCTGCCTATGCTTCAGGAGTGAAACCGAGGAGGAGGTGAGACCGGTGGACATTCTTTCTAGCGGGCCAAGCTAACATTAGCAGCCGCGACTGCTTTCAATGTCTTACCTGTGTTTAATTCCGTTTGCCTAATCGAAAAAGCTTTGGTTTATGTCAGTTTAACATGATCTGGCACTCCTAATGTAAATCAACACATTGTCTGATTGAGTTCTGTTTTCAGTGTTTTGAGCCAACACATCAATGTGTTATGTAAGCCTCTTTAGCTTCGCACATAGCAACGACAGGTTTTTCTGCCCCTTACTTTATGTCAACCTGTTAGCTCCATGCTAAGGTTAAGGATGGCTTGCTAATAAGCCATGTTGCTGCCGAGGAGTAGTCGGACATTTGTGATTTTCATAATGGTGCGAGTGAATAGAAATTATTGTCTACGTTGTATCCACTCTAAGGATGATTTTTGCCTGGTAATTATTGTTTCATACAGTGTTAATGTTACATTAGCTTCGTTAGCCAAACTTCTTAGTAACATGATTGCTGGTTAGACAATGGAACCTATAATGTCATCTCTCTACATAATTGGGTTTGTATATTTGAACTTGCCGTTGTCGTATACTGGAAACAAGAACGTGTCGACAGTATTTGTGGTTACAGCATACCACTATCAGCCTAATCTTCCACTTCGTCTCCAACTCCAAGTTCGAGTTCGTCTCCTAGTGGTCTTAACCTGGATATGTTTACTTTTTTCCATGTATCTTGTATGATGCAATTTTAGCTACTTCAAATTGTGTTTACTGTGTATCGAGATGTCACGTGGGTAATCACTTTTACAGATTACATGGGTGAAGAGCATATGTTTAAGCAGTGTGGTGTGAATATTTTTGCATCTTTCATTTTTTGGCTACTGCGTGTAGTTAAATTAATGACACCAGCATACTTATGATTTGCAGGTGTTGCTGGTGAGCAGTAGTCGACATCCTGACAAGTGGATAGTTCCTGGGGGGGGAATGGAACCTGAAGAGGAGCCAAGTGTTGCTGCGGCTCGAGAAGTGTGTGAGGAGGTTGGTTGTGTTTATGGATGCTTTATTTTAATATGGTATAATTGTTCTTTTTGATTCACTGAACAAATCCATAGACTCTCCTCTACGTTCAGATGCAAAATGTATATGTAAAATGTCCATTTTTGGTTCATGTTTATACCAAGAAAATAGTATCAAGAACAGATTCCCAATTTGAACATAGGTCCTCGGATGTGTTGTTTCATTTTTAACTCGTAACCGCATTTAACACTGGACCTTATACTATGTTGTAAAGCCCATTTTGCAGGTTTTCCAGGTTGAATGAACAGAGAGAAAGAGAGCACTCTTGGCAACATTGGCATCATATTTGCTAGGCAGCATTTATATGCCACAATTTTTAAAAACTGACAAACTTTTGTAACCTTTATGATTTTTAAGTATTATATTAATGGCCACTGCTTTTGTGCTTTGAACAAAGATGTGTCAAAAGGGGAGAGCAGATTTAAATCGAATGAAAAGGCTCATCAGACAAAGACACACACACACATGCATACATAATTAAAACTCTTTGATGACCCTATGCAGGTGACATCTGAAATTTCCATTTTCTTCTCTTACCGTTAAGTCTTGTAATTTCGAGTGGTGACCCAAAACTAGAGACTTTTATTTTCACATGACTCTAATGTTGCATGGTACACCAAAACTTGAAAAATCTCATTGCAGCCAACTTTTCAGCACAGTTCCTACTTTATGAAAGATGGCATTCTGATAAGATTTGTGATCCATCTAAGGCTAAGCATGTACATACAATGTTTAGGTGTTTTTCTTGCTCCAGTCATTCACAGCAGGCATCATCTTGGTATCATGGTAAAAAAACAATCATTGCTGCAAAGGGGGCAATTTTGCAAAACAGCCATGTTTTGTTGACAGCAGACGGAGCAAAATATTGAATTCATAATTTCTTTTCTGTGCTGGCTCCTCACACACACATACAGTGAGAGTAAAAAGTATTTGATCCCTTGCTGATTTTGTTGGTTTGTCCACTAATAAAGACATGATCATTCTATCTTTAATGGTAGAGTATTCTAACATGGAGAGACAGAATATCAAAAAGAAAATCAGAAAATAACTTTAAAGAATTTATTTTAATTTATTTGTTTTTCATTGAGTGTAATAAGTATTTGATCCCTCTATCCAAAAGCACTTAATATTTGGTGGCAAAGCCATTGTTTGCAAGCACAGCGGTCAAACGTTTGTTGTAGTTAACCACAAGGTTAGCACACATATCAAGGGGGAATTTTGGCCCACTCTTCTTTGCAGATCCTCTCTAAATCATTAAGGTTGGTGGGCTGTCGCTTGGCAACTCGGACCTTCAGCTCTCTCCATAGATTTTCAATTGGATTGAGGTCTGGAGACTGGCTGGGCCACTCCATGACCTTAATATGGTTCTTCTTGAGCCGCTCCTTTGTTGCCTTTGCTGTATGCTTTGGGTCATTGTCATGTTGGAAGACCCAGCCACGGCCCATTTTCAGCTTCCTAGCAGAGGGGAGGAGGTTGTCCCTCAGCACTGCACGGTACATGGCTCCGTCCATCTTCCCAGTGGTGCGGTGAAGTAGCCCTGTGCCCTTGGCAGAGAAACACCCCCAAAACATAATGTTTCCACCTCCATGCTTGACGGTGGGCACAGTGTTCCTGGGATCATAGGCAGCATTTTTCTTCCTCCACACATGACGAGTAGAGTTTAGGCCAAATAGTTCAATTTTGGTCTTGTCTGACCACAGAACCTTCTCCCAATCACTTTGTGCATCTTTGAGGTGATCATTGGCATACTTTAGGCGAGCCTCCACATGTGCCTTCTTAAGCAGGGGTACCTTTCGGGCATTTTAATCCATTGCGGCGCAAAGTGTTGCCAATTGTTTTCCTGGTGACTTTGGTCCCAGCTGCCTGGAGGTCATTCACTAACTCCTGCTGTGTGGTTGCAGGCCGATTTCTCACTGTTCTCATGATCATTGCCACCCCACGAGGTGAAATCTTCTGTGGAGCACCAGACCGAGGTCTATTGATGGTCATGTTATACTTCTTAAATTTTCTCACAATTGCACCAATAGTTGTTACTTTAATACCCAGCAATTTGCTAATGTTTTTGTAGCCCATTCCTGATTTATGCAGGTCAACAATCCTGTCTCTGAGGTCCTGAGAGAGTTCTTTGGTCTTACCCATGGTGGAGAGTTTGGAATCTGTCTGATTGTCTGATTCTGTGAACAGTTGTCTTACATACAGGTGATTAGTTAGACCTGGTGTCTTCAATTCAGGTAACAAGTTGTTTGGGAGCGTCTAACTGGTCTGTGAAAGCCAGAACTCCTAATGCATACTAGGGGATCAAATACTTATTTCCCTCAATGAAAAACAAATAAATTAAAATAAATTCTTTAAAGTTATTTTCTTGATTTTCTTTTTGATATTCTGTCTCTCCATGTTAGAATACATCTACCATTAAAAGTATAGAATGATCATGTCTTTATTAGTGGACAAACCAACAAAATCAGCAAGGGATCAAATACTTTTTACTCTCACTGTAAATCCGTGGCAAAGCATTCAACAAAGTAATAAATGAAAAATAGCACATTTACACATGTTGGCTATGTCAAGAAGGTGGTGTAGCAACTTTACTTGGATTTGTGAAGTTAAAATTGTCATTGAGATTCAGTGTAAAAACATTCTCTCTTGTCGTCTCTTTGGGCATTAATGTTGCCCCTCACAATGATTTTTGCCATGGTATTATTTCAGTCAGCAATCCCGTCAGTCATTATTTTGGTATTGTCACAACATTTCCACTCTGTCTGCTCTCAGTAGGTTAAGTCATGCAATGCCTATTTTGTCTCCAGCTGTTTGGAAGCTTAGGCTGCAGAACTCTGTGACCTGCCAACGCATTCTTAGTGTCACATCACTATTGAGGTTTACTTAAATGGACACAATATGCTTTGTGGTGGCTTTTCTTCCTGTTGAGTGCAACACCGTGTTCGGTTTTGTCTTCTCTCTTTTTGGACAGTGGTGTGACAGCACATATCCTAATAAATGCCAGTTCAGTTTTCTTATGGTCACAAGCATAAGTTGGGTTGAATAACTTGTAACCCACACTCAAAGTCCGTCGTTCTCCAAAGTTGATGCCTGGTAGTTTATAGTTACAGGAATATTGGTACTCCAGGTGGAATACATTTCCTATGTAATAAAAACATCCCCTGTGACTTTTGGCCTATTGCTTAATCCTTGGCTGCTCTCTGGGGGATTCTAGCAGTGGGCCTGTAGGGTTTATATGATCTTGGATTCCACCACAAGTTCCTGATACAGTGAGTACAGGCTCCATTTTATTTATAGGCTGAAACTGGAACCTAAAGAAGAAGCTGCAGAGATGTCAACAAGTTTTCTTGCTGTATCCAAACCTGACCCAGTACTCTCCTTTGGGCTATAATGGTCTCATCTTTCTTGAAGATTATTTTTATTAGAATATGTTTAATTATAACAATCGAGACATATTCAGTTAGTACTATCTGTGAAAAGTTTTAACTTTTATCTGCTTCTGGGTTTAAAGTAAAGCAATGTCCATGAACAGAAAAAGGGCTGTAAAATTATTTACGATGTGCATTTGTTTTTAAAAATTGTATTACTTTTATATTTAATGCATTGTGTGGAATCTAATCTTTGACAACTCAAAAACGTGTGTTGAACTACAGCACCATATTCTTGACCAACCCGCAAATTAGCATTCACTACTTTTTGGTGTACGGCTGTTTGGGCCTCCCTGTCTCAACTGCTATGAACTGTATGAAGACTGACCGCTCCTGCCAAATCTTGAGCTTAAATCAGAAGGGTTTTTTTTCTACTTTTGTTGAATTTGTCTTCTCATTCTGCCCCCTCTGAATTTTTCACATTATCTTCCTTGTAGTCCAATTTGCTCTTAGTTCAGCAAAGTATGAAATACCATGTCAGTTCATGACAATCCAAAAACCGTATCAAATGAGATTGTGTGGGATTAAAACAGTCATATTCAATTTACTCCACCCTAAACTCGTACACCGTTAATGCACTGAATTTAATTGCAATTGGGACTGGCTTTACTGTCTGTCCACTCCTGCATCTTGAGTGAGTAGCGGTTATGGCTCCGACAGGCAGTAGTAAAGGAATCATGTACGATAGCTTAATATTACGGCTTTGTGTGTAAAATGAGACACATACCAAGTGATTAAAGTATTTCCTCCATCCAGAAGAGTAAAATAATCCACATTTGTTTTTTGTTGGTGTTAATGTGCTTGTAAAATACAAAATACATTTATTTTTACTCAAATGTGGAATTGACAGATTAATTATTTTATTCTAGGTTCATATTTTCATATAAGTATATTTTGAAAGCATGGGTCCCTTTGGCACAGTTGAAAATAATCTGCCCTAAACACTCTATTTTATTTTGGGGAGAAAAAAAAAATCATGTTTTATTTTCTCGCACTGACTTCCTTACTGCACTGTGCTAGTTTGATGCTCTGTCACCTTGCATTTTTTTCCTGGAGGGCTCCAGATCATTGGACCTTGTGCTGGAGTTGGATTGAAACAAAGCCACAACTGGTCTACACAGATAATTGATTTGAAACAAATCTGCTCTGTGGTCATTACGGAGCAGAGATTCATCGCAAACACATCCGGTCAACCCTTATGTTGAGTTTGGGTCTGTCATGACCCCTTTAAGTTAAAATTAAATAATAAAGGCGAGCCATACTGTTTTTATTGGAACAACACTTTTTACAGCAGATGTATAAATAGTACAAAATAATCATCGTTTTCTCAATAGCTTCTCTTTATTCAAACAGGCTGGTGTGAAGGGGACTTTAGGGCGCTTGGTTGGAGTATTTGAGGTGATGCTTGTTCCATACTAATAAGTTTTCACATGCTTTTATGTTAATGAAGGAGAAATTAATTTTGTTTTCCCCTTTCAGAACCAAGAACGGAAACACAGAACCTACGTTTATGTTCTTATTGTCACTGAGGTACTCGAAGACTGGGAGGACTCGGTCAACATTGGTAAAATTTCTGTCGTTTATGAAAATAGATGTCTAAATATAAATAATTCTGTTTTATTGTGTAGTAAAAATAGTGATGCCTCCCTTTTTTTTCTACATCAGTATTTTGTGTGGAGCATATAATTAGTGAAAACTTGTTCTGTCAACAGGAAGGAAAAGGGAATGGTTTAAAATTGAAGAAGCCATCCAAGTGTTGCGGTGTCACAAGCCCGTGCAGGCTACTTACTTTGAAGCTCTCCAGGAGAGTTGCCTGACCAGTAACGGAACACCGTTGGTGGCCACAATAGGGGGAGATTTATCCCCTACGTACAGCATCAATCAGAGCTCCGTCTCGGGTATCAGATAACTAAAAGAGCAACTCTAAACCCCCCCAGAGTTTCCGCCACCAACTGCGGTCTTATTTTCCTTTCTTTTCATATCTCTGCTCTTCTGTCAATAACATGGTTTGCCTTGCCAACTACTTTGTGCCAGAACAGTGGCACAGACTTGATGACAAGTGTTAAGTGACAAGTCTGTAACACTTGTACATAAAAATTACATTTATATTACATGTAAATGTAGTTTTTGACCTGTCTTTTTTGTTTTTACTGACAACTGCATGAAATTGTTTTCCTGCTCCCACCTTTTGTTTTTCCTTACCGTGCCCTTATTGTGGTGTTTATTGAATGCAAGAACTACTTTTTACTGTTGTAATGTAAAAGTGTATACTTAGTGCTTAAGCAGAAGGCTTTTGGTGGTCCTTTTTTTTTTTAATCCTATAATTTAATTTTTCTGTGAATGATTTATGTCCATTGATGTACTCCCCTTTGGTAAAGACAAGAAATTTCAGTAGATTGAGAGAACGGCTGCTCTTGCACAAGTACTGTGTTGTTGTATCTCACTGATTGGAACGAATAATTGGTAAAGTCTGAGAATTTTGGATCTTTTCAAGGTTATTTGTGTCTTGCATATGGATTCGGTCCTCACTGGTCATTTCAAATGTCAGTAGAATTTTCCTCTCATCTGATAAGCACTACAAGTTCACTCAGACAGAATATACATTCTGGAAAAGAGTGAAAGAATGTCAACATACTGTGTAGAATGAACCACACTTTTTCCTCAGTGTCTTTACCACGTTTTTCATTTAAAATTGTGTCACTAACGTCAGTCTTCCCTCCAAATACCGAGACGGTAGAAGTTCTAAATCTCAAAATCATTGATTTGTATGTTTAAAGAAAATCAGCACATATCATAAGATATTAAATCTTATTTCATTAATCATTTGTTTGTAAGTAATTGTTTACACTGACAGCAAAGTACTGGTGCCTACAATAGGCACTTTCCCCCCTACTTTTAAAACCCTCAGTATTTAATCTGCATCTCCAAAAACAATCACAACAATGAAATAAATGAATCTCTAATACTGTCTTTGGCAAGATGCGGAACCAACAAGCCTTGTATAGTTGACACCTTGTTTTTAACATGTAAAATTATTTTGTTAATGTGTTTTCTCTCTAAAGGCGGGGCAAAAGTCTCATAAGCCGAGCTGCACCGCACGACCGCGAGGCGGCGTGAGGCAATGGACTCAATACTGTGAAACTGGAGGCGCTGTATTTGGCATGTTATAGGTTATTATTGTAAACTGATTATTTCTGCACAGATTAGAGTTGATAGTACATAAATGACAAAGCATTTTCCAAATATTTGAGGACTGTACACATCACGTTGAGTGATAAAAGGATTTGTTTCAATGGTATTGAAGATGATGGAACTCTGGGGAAGCATGGAGGACACCTGAGGCTAAAGAACAACCACCATGGCAATAACTGAAAGTGAGGAGGCTGTTTGGAATCAAATATAATCCAAACCCTGTTTCTAATCTAAATTGTGTTTGTGTGGGATGAGTCCGCTCTCCACTTTGGCAGTTTCAAAGCACCATTTTAATTTAGAATTCAAGCAGATCACAACAAACTATCAAATCAGGGTTTGTTTTCCTGTTCATGTCCAACTTTCAACTGGTCCAAATTTTCTCATCACAAGCCAAAATTCTAATTATACTTTAGGAAATTAACAATTTGGATGCCTTCACGCCTCCCCCAAGCACAATTGATTTTTATCATCACCGTTGTAAGGTGGGTCATATGTCTGCTTGTGCTCTACACCATCTTCCAATGCTTGACTGTTCACACTGAATTCATGTATTTTATATATGTAGTTAGACATTCTTCAGTCTTTGGCCATGATGCCCACAAAGTCAGCCTTGTTTTAAAGTAGTCAACCTTGCACTTTGCAAAGACTTGTGGTTAAGAATTTACTCATTTATAACATCTTAATTTGTTCCCAAGGTTTTTGACAAGAAACTTATTTAAATGTTATACAGCACCACGAGCATGGTGATTCATACTATTTGACTAAAGGTTTGAGTACAGGAGGAAACTTAAATTGTATAAAATCTGTCAGTTAAATGAAGTCTGTGGCATTCTGATGAAGCTGCTGCTCCTCCTCAATGGCGATCTCTGCTGTCATGGTTGTACATCACAGGACCAGTTCTTACCCATCGAGTTACTCAGAACTGTCCAGAAAAAGTAATGCCCTGCCTGGTAGCCACAATGAAAGTGAGCAGTATTACAGATTTCATTTACCAGTGAATTGATGCTCCTGTGGTCATGAGTGACTTGGGAACAGGCAAGTTTATTGATTGAAATGTTTAATAAAACATCCGTACACTTTAAATTGTTGAGTTCATCCTTGAAGTTTCATGCTTGTCAATGGAATTTTGTTTCCTCATTTGGGAATGAAGCCAGTGAGACTTAAGATTGTAATATAAATGTGCCAACAAATAAACACAAGTATTTCACATTCAGCCCCTTGTTGATCATTGCACTTGTGCATTAAAAAAAATGTAAGGACAAGGGCTGCCAATGAGGGACTGAAATTATTTGACTTATATCAGCATGACAGGTGAGTGTGTTTTGGGCCAGAATTTTAGGTTAATTGTTCAAATTAAATGATTAGATGCTGTAAATCATCTTTACCTTTTATAAGATTTGACATTTTCCACTTAATTATAAAAAGCTTTTAAACAGAACAACTCCACACTAAGCAAACTGGACAGGCATTTTTCTTTATTGTACAGAAAGAGTAAAATTTACTGAGGCTGCTGTCCTCTGCCACGCCCAAAGCCACCTCTCTGCAATGTGGATAAATCGGGGTCAAAAAGATCAATATTTTCACTGATTCCTTTAAAATACTGTCAAATAGATGGGCGGGTGTAGGTAAAATAAAAATTGCATTAATACTTACGAACTGGAACTCTGTGGCAGCTCCAGCACCTGCCTCTGCTTTTTTGTCAGCACCAGCTAATGGAGAGATAATTATTACAAACAGAAATAAAAAGTTTAGAAGCCCGACTCATCTGTATACTTACGAGGAGCAGCAGATCGCCTGTATGTATCTCTGTCAGCCTCAGCACGATTCAAGCGGGCAGGCCTCTCTCCTTCCATTCCTACACAATTACAGGAAAACAAATATAGACAAATATGAGAATTGATCAACACACCAAGATACCAGTACGCAACATAAAACGAATGCTTGGTATTGAAATGATTTCTTCATCTTTGAAATATCCCAATTGGAGTACAGCTAAAGATTTCCAAGTTGGTTTAAAGAGTAGAGTGACTGTAGGATACATTTGGATTGGGGGGCTGAGGCAACTTTGCAGGGAGTATAAAAGCAATCTAACCTCCCAGATTATTCACTTCACTTCAAGAGTGTGGATTGAATGTTTTTGTCACCGTTTCATCTAATATCCACACACAATCTTAGCCAACCACGTACCACTGATTTCAGGAATCACCCCCAAATTAAGATCATTGGTGTAAGGCCGGAATCAGATAAAATGTTACTATTAATTCAAATGTTATTTCTTAAATAGCAGCTTACCTTTGGGCCTGGGCCTTGCAGTCTCAGGGCGAGTCTGGCGGCGCAGGGTGGCAGGCACAATCTCAGGGGGAAGATGGAGGAAGTCTCTCAAGTACTGGATGCCTTCATTGGTAAGATACCAATAATAGTGACGCCAGGCAAATTGCTCCTTGACATACCCACATGATTTCAGAGACTGGGGAGTAAACATTGAGGAAACATTTTTAACAATTGGCAAAGTGACTAAAAAGCAATTTTGCTGTATTAGCTTGTTCACTTAAAAGTGCTCTTTTCAAAAGGAACAAGGATGCCATATTATCTATTATCTAACGCTGATGTTGCTCCTACACTGATCTTATTTTACTGAGTTACGTTTACAGTATGACGTAGCCTGAGCGATGAACATAGATCCCCACCTGCATCGCTTTCATCACATGAAGGTTGGGCACATTCTTGTCAGCAAGCTCGGGATGCTTGGTCAGATGAACATCTTTCTTAGCCACCATGACTCCCTCTTTGAAGAGGAGTTCATAAATAGCAATGCGATTCTTCTTGGGCATCAGCATCTGTAATAAGCAACATGTCACTTCTTACATACTAACCATGTTCCACACTGACTGCATACTAACTGGCTTCCACCGGAAAAGAACATAAGCTAATCTCATTTTGCGATGAAGTAGAATTCTGCATTCTGACCACAACTTGAGTTGAATAAATCAGTTCAAATGTCCCTAGCAAGTGTTTTTAAAATGTAAATTTTAAGAAATGTGATAGCTGAACATCACAATCGGGTTCACTTCCACTAATCAAATGAGAATATCGACAATAAAAGGGAGTTTAAGAAACAAATGCGTATGAGAAGATTATTATTATATTAGGAGCAATCTAAAAGCAAACAAATTACTTTAATTCAACGACTGATGTAAAAGATAAATTTAGATTATTATGCCGACTAGGCCTTTACCTTTCCACTTGATACAGACCGGAGCCGGAAGGAAAGACCGTCGTTGAAGCGGAAATCTTATTCCCACAACCAAGGCTTAGTAGTGTTATGGCGCCACCTATTGCTAGGGAGGACTAAAGGCAAGCGTCGCTCATCGTCTATCCACGGTCCAATGGCCAAATAAACATATGCTGTTTTAGTTATACTAACCCATGTTTAATTTATTTAAATTGTATCATGAGAGTTAAAACAATTTTGAGATTTGAGTGAACATGTTCTGTCCTGTGTAGTTACCAATGATTATTGTTATTGTTAAAGTAGGAAGCGCCAAGACTCATAAGACTCTTTAAGAGTTAGACTGTAGGCAATGGTAAATGTATAATTATCAGTTTTGCCTTGAATACATAATATTGATACTGTAATGAAAGTCTTTGATACAAATTGTTAATTGTTCTGCTGTCTGGCTGCAGGTTGGAGGCAAAGGACAAAGGTGTTAATTATATCAGCTTGTAAACTCTTATCCTGGTTATGCAACCACCACACATCTGCTATGACATTCTCTAAGTTTTATGTATCTAATATTTTTTTTAAAGAAATAGTCTTAAATGAACTCTGATATTTTGCTTTGGATGTGACAATTTTACGTTTTGTGTTTTTGTTTGGAAAAAAAACCCACTAATCTTTGTCCCCATTTCTCTCTATATATTGTTTTACTCAGTTTATCTCTAAAACGATCAATGTGTCTTGTGAAATCCATCCATCCTCTACCGCTTCTCCGGGTTTGGGTCGCAGGGGCAGCAGCCTAAGCAGAGAGGCCCAGACTTCCCTCTCCCCAGGTACTTCTTCCAGCTCGTCCAGGGGGATCCCCAGGCGTTCCCAGACCAGTTGTTAGATCCACTATATTAAAGTTATCTCTTATTTGCTTTTACCTTGTTATATTCTTTATTTTTGTTATATTGTTTCTCATTACTTAATGTTTCTTATTATTTGCTAATGCTTAATGTTCATGATGCTTGATATGTCAACTCGAACTACTCTGGTCAAGGGCGACAGAAATGCAGCTGCTGTGGAGAAGTGACATTGACTGGAGATAGAGCTGCAGGGCATGACACAGAAGGTGTTCTTTTAATCTGTCTGATATGGAAGAATGTGCTGTATGTGAGCTAAGCTAATCAAATCAGTGAAGACCTACATATACGTATTTTCACCATTATGATTTACAGTCTTTTGCTTTGTATGGGACCTGCTATCTTGTGTTTTCCCCCTCCCTTTAGGCACATTTGAATTCTATGTAACTAGGGACCTCCTATTTTCAATAAAAGAAGGATGGCAGAAGTTGTGCCTCAGAACGTGTTGGAGATCTGTAACTGAGCACATCTCTTCGTTCTCCTTGCAAGTAAAATTCAAAACTGTTTTTGCCTCATTTGTTTTTCTCATGTTTTAGGTCACCAGTTGAGATACATAGTCTCTCCAACGTGTCCTGGGTCTTCCCGGGGGCCTCTTACCGGAGGGACATGCCCTGAACACCTCACCAGGGAGGCGTCCAGGGGGCATCCTGACTAAATGCCCAAGCCACCTCATCTGGTTCCTCTCAACGCGTTGGAGCAGCAGCTCTACTCCGAGCTCCTCCCGGATGGCAGAGCTTCTCACCCCATTTCTAAGGGAGAGCCCAGCCACCCTAAGGAGGAAGATCATTTCGGCCAATTGTACCCATGATCTTGTCCTTGCGGTCATTACCCGAAGCTCATGAACATAGGTGAGAGTAGGAACGAAGATCGACCGGCAAATCGAGAGCTTCGCCTTTTGGTCAAGCTCTCTCTTCACCACAACGGACCGGTGCAGAGTCCGCATTACTGCTGATGCCGCACCAATCCGCCTTTCAATCTCGTGCTCCATTCTTCCCTTACTCAAGACCCCGAGGTACTTGACCTTCGCTGGAGAGACTCATCCTTGCCCACCTGCTCCGATACGGAGTAAAGGGAACTTATTCAGGACTTTGTGGAATGGAGCCTGCGGAACAACCTCCAGATCAACGCTGGCAAAACCAAGGAGCTGGTGGTGGATTTCCGCAGGCGTATCAACCCCCCGCCTGCACTGGTGAACATCCTGGGAACAGATGTTGACGTGGTGGAGTCCCACAAGTGCCTGGGTGTTCACTTAAACAATAACCTGGACTGGACACACAACACAGATGCCCTTGTCAAGAAGGGCAATAGCACACTTTTCCTGCTCAGGAGGCTGAGGTCTTTTGGAGTGCAGGGACCACTCCTGAGGACTTTCTATGACTCTGTGGTGGGATCAGCCATCTTCTATGGGATTGTCTGCTGGTCCAGTAGCATCACGGACAGGAACAGGAAGAGGATGGACAGACTGGTAAGGAGGGCCAGCTCTGTCCTGGGATGTCCCCTGGACTCGGTGCAGGTGGTGGGAAACGGGAGGATGATGGCTAAGCTGTCATCCATGCTGAACAACACGTCCCACCCCCTACAGGACACCCTGACAGCACTGGGCAGCTCCTTCAGTGAGCGGCTGCTCCACCCTCGCTGTGTGAAGGAGAGGTATCGCAGATCTTTCCTGCCGGCTGCCGTCAGACTGCACAATAAAAATAACGCCCGCTAGCACAATCTGAATATTATATATTCTGATATGTATATTGCATTCACCCTCTGTACTATGTACAGGTATATAGGGGCCGAGTATCCATTTACCTGGATTATTGTAAATATACAGTACATCCTCTCTGTATGCTCCAAATTCTATTCGATTCGATTTTATCTTATTTTTCTCTGCATGCTCTTGCTGTTGTTCAAATCAATCAAATCAATCTTTATTTATATGGCATCTTATACAATCAAAATTGTTTCAAGGCGTTTTCCAGAATCCCAGGGCCTAACCCCAGACAGGCAACAGTGGCAAGGAAAAACTCCCCTTTAACAGGAAGAAACCTTGAGCAGGACCAGGCTCATGTATGGGGACCCTCCTGCTGATGGCCGGCTGGGTGGAGAGGAGAGGAGAGGAGAGGAGAGGAGAGGAGAGGAGAAGAGAAGGAGAAGGAGAAGGAGAAGGAGAGGAGAAGGAGAAGGAGAGGAGAGGAGAGGAGAGGAGAGGAGAGGAGAGGAGAAGAGAAGGAGAAGGAGAGGAGAGGAGAGGAGAGAGGAGAGGAGAGGCACAGAGCACAGAAACACACACAAAAATACACTATACAACGGGTCAGCGGGGCCGGAGGTCATCATGCAGCTCTGAAGGCGGCGATACCTGCAAATGAATACGGGGAGGGGGGCTGAAAAACTACACAAGAAATAGCATCACTAGTCTACTTGATGAGGAGGAGAGGAGAGGAGAGGAGAGGAGAGGAGAGGAGAGGAGGAGAGGAGAGGAGAGGAAAGGAGAGAGGAAACCATGACCCAGTGGGGTGACAGAGGCCTGTCAGGTGATCATGTTTCCGGACCCCGGCAGCCTTGGCCTATAACAGCATAGCTAAGATGTGACCTAACGATTAGGCGACCCCCTAAGTATGATAATTTGTCTATCTATGATAGTAACTGGAACTCCAGAATTAACAACAATAAGCTTTTTCAAAGAGGTAGGTTTTAAGTCTGATCTTAAATGTAGCGATAGAGTCAGCCTCCCGTGTTGCACTGTAAATTTCACCCTGTGGGACAATAAAGGACCTGAATCTGAATCTTCCCCACTTGGGGCAGGATCTCCTCCTTGACCCGGAGAAGGCACTCCACCTTTTTCCGGCTGAGAACCCTGGCCTCGGATTTGGAGGTGCTGATTCTCATCCCAGCTGCTTCACACTCGGCGGCGAACCGATCCAGCGATCGTTGGAGGTCACGAGCTGATGACGCCAACAGGACCACATCATCTGCAAAGAGCAGAGACCTGATCCTGAGGTCACCAAACCGGACCCCCTCAACACCATGACTGCACCTAGAAATTCTGTCCATAAAAGTTATGAACAGAATCGGTGACAAAGGGCAGCCCTCTCCTCTCCTCTCCTCTCCTCTCCCCCTCCTTCTCCTTCTCCTCTCCTCTCCTCTTCCCCCTCCTTCTCTTTCTCCTCTCCTCTCCTCTCCTCTCTACCCAGCTGGCCATCAGCAGGAGGGTCCCCCTACATGAGCCTGGTCCTGCTCAAGGTTTCTTCCTGTTAAAGGGGAGTTTTTCCTTGCTACTGTTGCTTGTCTGGGGTTAGGCCCTGGGATTCTGGAAAGTGGCTTGAAACAATTTTGATTGTATAAGACGCTATATAAATAAAGATTGATTTGATTTGATTTGATTTGATTTGATTTGATTGATTTGATTTGATTTGACGGAGACCAACCCTCACTGGAAGTTCGACTTACTGCCAGCAATGCAGACCAAACTCTGACACCGATCGTACAGGGAGCAGAGGGCCATATCAGCCATACTCTCGGAGGACCCCCCACAGGACCCCCCGAGGGACACGGTCGAATGCCTTCTGGAAGTCCACAAAACACATGTGGACTGGTTGGGCAAACTCCCATGCACCCTCGAAGACCCTGCTGAGGGTGTAGAGCTGGTCAACTATTCCACGCCCAGGACGAAACCGACATTACTCCTCCTGAATCTGAGGTTCGACTATCCGGCGGACCCTCCTCTCCAGTACCCCTTAATATACCTTACCAGGGAGGCTGAAGAGTGTGATCCCCCTATAGTTGGAACACACCCTTCGGCCCCCCTTCTTAAAAAGAGGGACTACCACCCTGGTCTGCCAATCCAGTGGCACCGCCCCCGATGTCCACGCGATGTTGCAGAGTCGTGTCAACCACGACAGCCCTACAACATCCAGAGCCTTAAGGAACTCCGGGCAGATCTCATCCACCCCCGGGGCCTTGCCACTGAGGAGTTTTTTGACTACCTCGGCAACTTCAGCCCCGGAGATATGAGAGCCTGTCCCCAGGTCCTGCTTCCTCACTGGGAGGCGCGTTGGTGGGATTAAGGAGGTCTTCGAAGTATTCCTTCCACCGATCCACAACATCCCGAGTTGAGGTCAGCAGCACATAGTGCTTGCATACACAGTGTTGACAGTGCACTGCTTCCCCTTCCTCAGATGCAGGATGGTGGTCCAGAACCTTTTCGAAGCTGTCCGGAAGTCGTTCTCCATGGCCTCACCAAACTCTTCCTATGCCCGGGTCTTTACCTTGGCAACCGCCATAGCTGCACTCCGCTTTTCCTGCCGGTACCTATCTGCTGCCTCAGGATTCCCACAGGCCAGTAAGGCTCGAAATGACTCCTTCTTCAGTCTGGTTTGGGCATTGCCGCCACGACAGGGAGCAACCACCTTGCGGCCGCAGCACCAATCAGCCGCCTCAACAATGGAGGCACGGAACATGGTCCATTCAGACTCAATCTCCCCCGGGACATGGTCAAAGCTCTCCCGGAGGTGTGAGTTGAAGCTCCTTCTGACAGGAGACTCTGTCAGGCATTTCCAGCAGACCCTCACAATACATTTGGGCCTGCCGGGTCTGTCTGGCATCCTTCCCCACCACTGGAGCCGATTCACCACCAGGTGGTGATCAGTTGACAGCTCTGCCCCTCTCTTCACCCGGGTGTCCAGAACATGTGGCTGCAAATCCGATGACTTGACCACAAAGTCGATCATCGATCTGCGGCCTAAGGGGTACTGGTGCCAAGTGCACATGTGGTCGCCTTTATGTCTGAACAAGGTTTTTGTTATGGACAATCTGAGACGAACACAGAAGTCCAACAACAGAACACCACTTGGGTTCAGATCAGGAGGGCCGTTCTTCCCAATCACACCTCTCCAGGTCACACTGTCGCTGCCAACGTGAGAATTGAAGTCAGCCAGGTGGACGAGGGAACCCCCAGAAGGAGCACTCTCCACCACTCCCTCTAAGGACTCCAAAAAGGGTTGATACGCTGAACTGCTGTTTGGGCCATAGGCACAAGCAACAGTCAGGATCCGTCCCCCCACCCGAAGGCGAAGGGAGGCAACCCTCTCATCCACCTGGGTAAACTCCAATATACAGGCACTGAGCCGGCGAGCAACAAGGATTGCCACCCCTGCCCGTCGCCTCTCACCATTGGCAACTCCAGAGTGGTAGAGAGTCCAACCCCTCTCGAGAAGACTGGTTCCAGAGCCCTTGCTATGCGTCGAGGTGAGAGCGACTATATCTAGGCAGAACTTCTCAGCTCAGGCATCTTTCCCATCAGAGAGGTGAAATTCCACGTCCCTAGAGCAAGTTTCTGCAGCCTAGGATCAGACTGCAAAGGTCTCTGCCTTCGGCCACCACCCAACACACAATGCACCCGACCCCCTTGGCCCCTCCTGCAGGTGGTGAGCCCAGGGGAAGGGGGTCCCATGTTGCCTCTTCGGGCTGTGCCCGGCCGGACTCCATGGGCAGAGGTCCGGCCACCAGGCGCTCACCAACGTACCCCCCCCCAGGCCTGGGGCTTGTAAAATATTTTATTTTAGGCAATAGTGCAATTCTTCCTTCATTTTGAATAAATAACCGGAAATGCGTTTGTTCACGAGAGTTCTCTTAACTTTCCATTTTCAACCGCTAACAATGAACGGGAGCGTACCCTTTATGTAGAGATCCCGATTACATTTTTAAAGTACCAAAATAAGAGGAATAAAAATGCTTTGGTGAGTTATTCTTTTTTTTTTGCATTACAACTCACCATGAAGATAAGTTTCGCTGCTAACAAATTAGCTTAGATTTTTGGTGGACTGACACTTTTTCATATGTTTGTATCGCGTTTAATGTACGGTGAGCTAAAAGTGGATTATCATGAAGACTAGTAATTGTTAGAACCCCTCACAATAACAAAACATTCCATTTTGTGTGAAACTATGTTGACCTCAACAACACCCACATAAACTAAACAATACCCACATGCAGCCACTTTCTAAAATCATTCATTTTTGCTGTTTCTAGGTTTATTGAATTGTTTCGGTGCGGCAACAGGAGCAAACTGTGGTGACAGTGGCAGAGGGAAGTCTCCTTGCTTTATTAGTGTCCCTGGGAGAGCCTGACTTCCTCCAGACCCACATCTCGTTTGTTTGTTACTGTAGTTCACCTGCATGTGGGTCAGGTCTGTGCTGCTCATTTCTGGCCAGAAGCTCTGAGTTCTGTCCATGGTTCTGATCACTTAGACTACATATTATTATGCAATAATATCAACAATACTATCTCTTCCAAAAGTTTTAGATTTCCAAGTTTATGATGTAAATGTCTTACATGGTGCACACATAGCTTAAAGACAACAAATCTACCGGACATTGTAATTTTACTCCGTGAACTGCTACTGTTTGTATGCTAGAAATTGTATGAAAGGCGTGATTTATTATCATGCCTGTCTTCAAAGCAAGTTCAAACACAAGACATCAACCAATAAATCAATCTTTATTTATACAACATCTGCTACAATCAAAATTGTTTCTAGGTGCTTTACAGAATCCCAGGGCATGACCCCCAACAAGCCACAGTGGCAAGGAAAAAATCCCCTTTAACAGGAAGAAACCTTGAGCAGGACCAGGCTCATAAAGGGGGACCCTCCTGCTGATGGATGGCTGGTTAGAGAGGTAGGAGAAGGGTGAGGACAGGTAGAAGAGACTAGGCAGAGATCATGAAATACATTAATTATATTAATTATAATGAACTGCCGGTAGAATTAAATGGGTCAGCAGGGTCGGAGGTCAGTAGGTCAGCATACAGCTATGAAGGCGGCGATACCTGTAGATGGATACGGGGGGGAGCAGAAAAAACTACACAAGAAATAACATCACTGATTTTAGCTGAGAGGAGAGGAGAGGAGAGGAGAGGAGAGGAGAGGAGAGGAGAGGAGAGGAGAGGAGAGAGGAGAGGAGAGGCAGCCATGACCCAGCAGAGTGACAGAGGCCTGTCAGGTGATCATGTTTCTGGACCCGGCAGCCTCGGCCTATAGCAGCATAACTAAGATGTTAACCTAATAATTAGAAGACCCTCTAAGTATGCTAATTTGTCTATCTAGGATAATAACTGGAACTACAGAATTAGTTATAATAAGCTTTTTCAAAGAGGTAGGTTTTAAGTCTAATATTAAAAGTAGAGATGGAGTCAGCCTCCTGTACCTGGACAGGGAGCTGGTTCCACAGCGGGTGGGGGGGGGGGCTAGACCTCTGAGGACCTTGTAGGTCAGACGAAGAGTTTTAAAAATTATTCTATACTTAATGGGCAACCAATGAAGAGATTCCAGTACAGGAGTTATGTGATCTCTTTTGTCAGTATCTGCCAGAACTCTAGCTGCAGCATTTTAATGTGTGAGTTAGAGGACAAATTTTCTTCAAAAGTTACTCCAAGATTCCTCACAGAGACTAGATGCTAGCTTGATAATGTGATCTAATCTATTCCTGAGAGGCTCAGGACCAAACACTATGGCCTCTGTTTTTCCAGAGTTAAGGAGAAGGAAATTTGAGGACATCCAAAACTTTATTTCTTTAAGACAGGTCTGAAGCTTCACTAACTGCTCTGTCTCCTCTGGTTTCATGGATAAATATAGTTGAGTGTCATCAGCATAATGAAAATTTATTCCATGCTGCTTAATAATATTTCCTAAGGGAAGCATGTACAAGGTGAAAGGGATTGGTCCAAGTACAGAACCTTGTGGAACTCCATGGTTAACCCTACTGTATGAAGAGGCAACGCAATGGACATGAGCAAACTGGTATCTATCTGATAAATATGATCTAAAACGGTCTAGTGATGTCCCTTTAATCCCAATCATATGGTCCAGTCTCTGAAACAGGATGCTGTGATCAACCGTATCAAAAGAAGCACTGAAGTCCAGCAGAACCAGCAGAGAAACCAGTCTATGATCTGAAGCTCTAAGAAGATAATTAGTAACTTTAATAAGTGCTGTTTGTGGTGAGCTCTAAAGCCTGACTGAAAGATCTCAAACAGGCTGTTCCTCTGCAGGTGCTCCAGTAACTGAGTCACCACCACCTTCTCAAGAATTTTAGAGATAAAAGGAAGGTTTGATATAGGCCTATATACTTGATCATAGGATCAAAGAGGTCATTGGCGGTAGCTTTGACAGAACACTAAATGACTTTGATATAAAGCAACAAACAGCATTATATATGCCCTCTGCTACTTGTATAAATTAACTTTTGTCAGTCAGCAACTATCGAAATACAAAACACCAGACATTTATTCAAGAGCTGAGAGGCGTGAGTAGATACCTCTGTCACATTTGCCAGCTTAAAAATAACTGAAGTCTTATTACTGAAGGGTCCATCCGAATTAATCCCCCATCCTGAATCCTGCAAATCTGAGTGCATTCCAGTCCCTACTCAAAAAGGATTTTATATCGTAAGTTGAACGGGATAGTTTGTATCATTGAATTTTATAACTGCTTTTGCACCATGTAGCAAAAATTTACAACAGCTTTACATTTTAAATTTACAACACTAAATTTGTCAGCTGTTGAGTGATTTTTCACTCTTAATCTCAAACGTCTTTTATTTTTTTTAATTTATAAATATGTAAATATCAGCTGTGAAATCAAAGTGTAACCATGTAATTGGTGAGGGTCTCATTTGGGATGAAGTTTCTCATCAGAAACCTCACTTACACTTCCCAGCAACATCAATGCACACCGATAATGACTGAAACCAGCCATCATTTCACTCCAACTGGTGCTGCATAGGAACCAAAACCAGGGAGGCCAACTGTATCTTCGTACCTTTAGGTGTTACTGTAATAATGAAAAGGCCATCCTTGCTATTACATAGCAGACCATGCTGTGTTATGCAATCATTTAGAGATGTGTGGTGTGGGAGGTTGAGATGACACTATTTTTCACATTATTTGCCAGAGAACGTCCCTGTTTTTTATCTGTGTTCAAGCAGAAGACACTTTTGTTTGTATGTAGCTTTCGTAGCTCTTAAAAAGGGATTTTGAGTTCCATATTTCGTAAGTGGTGACTGATTAACAATTAACTAACAACAATTAGCTCTTTAGTTTAGATAGTGTTTTAAGCTCTTTTACTGTTGAGATTGTAGTTGAACTGTGGGGTAGTTGTACGCCGGAATCCTGTAATGACCAGTTATGTTTATTTCCTTTTGCAGCTTGTTTATCTTGACTGTTTTAATTTCATTTGGAAAGTTGAACTATGTTTGAACATCTGTATTAATGATCTGATTTTTCTGTGCCAATACCAGTAGAGATGCAGCTTAAAGACTGATGATTTATCAGCATTGCACCAACACAAGTGCGTGTGGAAGTTTAAGGAATCGTTTAATCAGGGAATTACTTGGAGTTGCTCGGGACTCGCTTCACTGTCCCATCACCTGAGCCACCTATTTGCTAATACAATAATTAGCACAGCGTAGTGAAAGGGCAACGTTATCATCAATCCCTGTCTGTGCAATGAGTTCATCCTTCTATCTGTCTGGATATGACCACATGGCACCTTCCAACAGAGTGTGTGACAAAGGAGAGTCCTTAGTCTCCACCCTCCTCGAGTGCTAGCTAATTATTAATGTACTAATGTGTCCTCACAGGGCTCCACCAGAGCTCAGGCATATGTGCATTTGCAGCCAGAGGCTGTGGGATGTGTCACAGTCGCAGGTGAACTGTGATACCCTTAAACTGGGCAGTTCAGGTTTCAACTCCCTTGAAAGCTGCCAGAAATTACTTGGAGTGATGCTGCCGAGGACTGAGCTGCTGTAGAGAACACATCAGGTTCAGTAAACTGCTCTCATATGTAATGACCCTTCTGAATACCTATTTTAGGAGTTCAGTTTAGCCACTTGAGTATTTGTGTTTTATACTTGAGTTTCCTTAACTGAATGAGGGTTTTCTACAATAGATGTTACTTCACTAAAGTCAAATTGTGTGCCAATGGGCCTTGACCTGATTTCTTATCTGATAAAGTGCTACGGACTCTACCGACTTGCACATTGAACTGAGTTCATAATTTTTTCAAGTTTAGATTCATTGTCAGCATTGAAAGGGACACAAGTAGAAAATTATTCAGGCTAGATGTCACAAACTGTAAAAGTAATAACATCGTAAAACCAAGCGTCAATGCAGGACTTCCGACATTCCAAGGAGCAGTACACAATATCTGACTGGAATCCAAAGTGAATTATTAAACAGGTGGAAGACACATAGAAAGTTTAGTTCTGTGAAAAGGATGTAATATTGTGACCTTTTGAATCAAGAGTGGCTTTCAGTACCACAGTTGTTCAGACTGATTGTGTGACGTTAAAATTGGAGTTATCAGGATTCACCAGTAATGGGGGCTTTTTTAAAAGCAACTCTTCTCACTGATCATGTGACATAATTATGTTAGCCCTAAGCAGCATCTTCACTTGACTCCATTTGGTTATCGGTTGACATGACGTTTTGAATTATTCATGAGTGCAGTTCTATATATAAATCCGGAATCTGATGAGCAAGATATCGCTGTATCTCTAAAAATACCTGTACAGTATGTCAGTGGAGGACACATTTGTCTGTCTGCTCTTTTCTGTTGTTTCATCATGCCCATCTTGTCACAACAGTGATCAGTTTAGTCTGACAAATGCTGGAAACCCAATAGTTAGTTAATATCTGGCTGAACATTTGTTCTGCAGCTATGTATTACACAACTTGTGTAATTATTAATCATTTTACAAGTGGGATGACAACAGAACTGACCTTATGGGTACAGATTCACAGTAGCTTGTGAATACCTGTGTCAAGGTCATCTCAACACTCAGTTTGATATTATATATTGTTTCTGAAGTGTCACGAACCAGATGAGAACCCAAATGCGACACAGGAGTTTGGCTGAACACTGCTTTATTGTCAGACACAGACAACAGACAAGATTCACCGGGGAACGAGCAGAATAGAATAGTCGGGGACAGGCAAGGTCGAGATCGGGCAGAAGGCAGACAGGGTTTACCGGGGAGCAGGCAAGGTCGGAACCGGGCAGGCAGGCAAACAGGAATACGCTGGAAAGTCATTGGAACACGAATAACGATCTGGTAGGGAGCAGGCGTGCCGGATTAAGAAAGGGGCTCATTAGTGTCCAGATGCACAACAGGTGTGCGGGGCGAAGTGACTCACGGGCATGATTGTCCGCAGCTGTGACACTGAAGTGGATAATGTATGCAGTGTTTTACATTACACTTCTGAAATTAAGTAAACAGACCTGCATTTTTCTGTTTTTATTTCCTATCCTTTCCAAATTGGATCTAATCTGAAACTCTGTTCTTGGAACAGTCTGATCCAATCAGTCACAGTTCAAATGTTGACTGTCAATCACACATCATAATTCCTATAGAATATAATACAAAAAAATATTGTTCAACCAAATACACAACAGGTGTAAGATTCAGTTAATCTATGTTGAATATGATTTAAAATATAATCCACAAAGTAGAAAAAACTTTAACATTGACTTGAATTTGAATTTAAGGCTTGCATTTGGACATGTGGATAGAGAAAACAAAAATATACCACGTTTAAAAGGCGTGGGAGGCATAAGCTTACCCCTTCTCCATTAAAGCTGTCTTATGCTTTAACGCTGCTTCACGTCCTCACACAGGCTGTTCCACACTTTAACTGCTGAAATGCTGAATATTTTTTAAACTAGGCGAGATTACGCAGATGTTTTAAATGATGTTTGCCCCGCAGATCACAAGATTCTCTTTGCTGAAAAAGTTTGTAAATATTTTAAAGGATTTGTATAGTTCCTGTAAGCACCTTTAAGAATTAACCTAATTGCTCTTTTTTACAGAATTGTCAATGGTTACGGCATTTATTTAATGTATATGTATTGTGCCAGACCTCAGCTTGGTACTTAAAATATGGTAAAACCAGTGAGGAGAGAATGGTGATGGTCCAGAAATGTTTAGCCCTACCTATGACTGAGATTCTGTAGAATATATTTTATGTCATTTAGACATTAATGTATAAAATAATGTTTGTGTTCAACTCTGTTTTTTCACTAAGACCAGATCGCTAAAAATATCTGCAGCCCTTTTCTTTTCCACCTCAATGTCAGCACTTGATTATATCTCATTCATTGACACACATCATCCCCCTCCACACACACACACACGCACACACACACACACACGTGAGCGCGCACATACACACACAAACACGCGGTAACACACATTGTTCTGGGCAGGAAGATCTCACTTCATAGATTTGACGTTGATTCCCCCCACTCTCCCGCTGATGCCCGATCAGTCATAACAGCTGTAGGAATAAAAGGAGGAGAGCCAAGGAGGTGAGATGAAAGGAGGTAACTGCTGGAGGAGTCCATGTGTCTTTAGCTGCAGTTTTAGCAGCTGCTAATGGAGGACTGGCGGTAAGCTTTTATAACTATGGCAGGGGGGGGTCTCCCTGGGTGTAGTCATAGTCTTTGTTGCTTGAGCTACTGTTTTTTTTAAGCTGCCTGGGTTGTGCTCTTGTCTCAGAGAGATGGGGAGTCCTGATTTATTCATTTTATTGCTTTGTAGTGTTGCACTTATAAATATCTTTAACTGTGACTACAGGTTTCCCTGATTTAAGAAGATAATTCAGTGTTTGGTAGGCATTCTTTGTGTTTCAACACAGTCCAATTTATCTTCTTTTTAAACTTTACTGATGGGTCTTGATCTGAAAGCAAACCTGAGATAGCAGTGAAGTTGTGTTCTTTCTGCCTTGCAATCTTCTTTTCTGTGAACTAAGTAAATGGCTGTCCTGGACAAAAGCCCCTTCTCAACATGCAGCTAATGGATTAACCAAGCGTGATAAACACCCACCTCCCAGGCTCCATACCACAACCGCTCATTACACTTGTTTCGCTTAAAAAACTGTTTGACCAGTGTGTTTTCCTTGGATTTCTGAATCTACTCTTCTCTCTACCCTCTTTCATTCCCCTTTACTCTTTATTGTTAAAGCGATGTTTCAACCATTGATTCACATTTGACCCAAATACCCATTTCTGTCTCACCCTCCCCCAACCTCCTATCAAACATTTGCATTGCTCCTTCCTTTTCTGTTGTTTAGTTTTCTCTTCTCTATTTCATTTGTTAATCTATAGCTTGTGCTTTTACTTTTTTTCCCACGAAAACCCTTTCTGTTTATCACATTTTTGTGATTTATTAGAAGGATGCAGTGTGATTTTAAAAAGAATAAATGATGACTTTTATGACCCTGAAAAACACAAAAACCAAAAACATAGAAAGCATTATGGTGCAACTTGTGGTTCAGTTTCTGAAGATCTAGTTTTCTTTCAGTTTTTCTTTCTTTTTATTTGAAGTGTTTGTGCTAAGAATAGCCAATACACTGCTAGGCATAGCTTCATATTACTTTCACATTAGAAAAATGTTATTGTCATCTCTCCCCAAAAGACAAAATGACTAAATTGAGTCCATAACATATCTGTTAGCATTTCCTCTCATCTCCTCTTCCTTGTGTCATCATTTGGCATTGTCTCTGTTACCCTTTATGGTGTGTTTTTTGTTGTCTGCATCCATCTCATTTGCGTAAAAACTGTGCCTGTATAACCAAGCAGTTTCTATCATATATCCCATAATCAATCCGTTTTTTCCCCACAAGACTCTATTGAGACTTTTTACTTATGTTTAATGTTTCAGCTTTGAATAGATTATTTCTATTATGCACAAGAGGTATTTTATTTATGTCTTGATTATTCTATCTTTTAAGGATGTTATTGGTTTAATTTAAATCATTTGAAATTAGAGGTATCTCTTAAAGTAAAAGAACCATAATTTATGACAAACAGATGATATTAATGCTAATCTTTGTTGATAGAACAATAATATAAATAATGCTAAGAGTGTACTGATTGATCTTTGTTGATTTTTTAAATTAACATAATTTCAGCTAATTTGCGTGATTATCAGCTCCAGTTCTGTTTGATTGAAGACTTTTGCACTCTTCTTTTTTCACAGTGGGTAAGGAACATTACTTTCCTGTTGAGCACCACAGCCTGAGACCATAGTGACATGTCTGGTATCATGTCTGGAATTTTTGATGAAACCGGGAGCCAGGAGGAAACTTCAAACAGTTTCTGGGAGGTAAGATAAAACCGAAATGTTATGGCTATAATTTCTGTCCCTTGAAGGAGAGGAACGAGGTACAACTCATTTGTACGGGATATCACGCCCTCACATGGCCTGCTGAAGAAACCTCTATTCACGCCTTTTAAGGCAAATGACCCGTGGTGACGTATGTGAGGTCTGCCCTCACATATAAATTCCCACCGCCACGTTCATTTCTCAGTTCGATAGCCACTCATCACCGAGCCTGGCTGCACAGTGGGGCAACCTAGTGTTGTACCTCATTCCTATCCTTCAGGGAACAGAATTTATAACCATAACATTTCGTTCCCTTTCAGTCGATTCACTCGGTAAAACACATTTGTATGAGACATGTATACACGCCCCACAGAGCAGCTACCAAACAAGAGACAAAACCTCAACACGCTAGTGTATCGTTGACCCAGCAGAGAGGACAGAGTGAGCCATCGAAGGGGTTGTCACGTCCAAACGATAAAACCGTACAAAAGTGTGCAGTGATGACCTGGCCGCAGAGCCACTAACTTTGTCACTCAAAGTTACTCCTTTAAACAAAGCCCATGTGGTCGCCATGCCTCTGGTTGAATGAGCTCTCACACCCAGAGGCAAAGGAAGACCCATGCTGTTATACGCCAGGGAGATAGCCTCCACAATCCAGCGGGAAAGCCTCTGTTTAGACAGTGCTTTGCCCTTAGCCGGATGAGCATAACAAACAAACAATTGGTCACATAAACGCCCACCTTGGGTGCAGTCCATATATGTGCATAATGTACGCACAGGGCATAAGGAGTGCAACCTCCTCTGCTCCTCAGAAGCAAATGCAGAGAAACTCAAAGATTCAAATGCCATAGAATTAATAGACGAGATAATGTTAGGTAGATAAGCTGCACTGGGATGCAATGTAACCTTATAACCATCCAGAGTGAACTGGGTTCATGAGGGATGAACCAACAAAGCATGAAGATCACCCACTCACTTCGCCGAAGTCAGAGCGAGAAGAAGTGCAGTCTTAAGAGAAAGAAACGTCATATCAAAGGACTCAACAGGCTCAAAAGGGGAATCACAAAGAGCCTTTAGCACCAACGGCAAATTCCATGAGGGAACGCTGGGCTTAATTACAGGTCTTAACCTGGGGACTCCCTTTAAGAATTGCATGGTCAGAGGGTGAGCACCTGGCGTGACCCCATTAAACCCGGCATGACAGGCAGAAATTGCTGCCAAATAAACCTTAATTGTAGAAAAGGAAAGACCCTTATCCAATAGTTCTTGAAGGAATGTTAACACATTCACAATGGAACACTGAGATGAGAGAATATTTTGGTCCTGGCACCACTTCTCAAATGCCTGCCATTTGGAGGCATGAAGGCCTCTAGTAGATGATGCCCTTGCACTCTCAATTGTTGCCATCACATTAGGGGGTAAACCAGTAGCTAACAAGTTGGACCTTTCAACAGGTAGGCATGCAGCCGCCACAGTTCCGGTTGTGGATAAAGAATCGCCCCCCCTGTCTGGGAAAGGAGGTCCCTGTGGAGAGGAAGTTGCCAGGGTCTGGATGCCAGTAAACTGATTATCTCCGCATACCATGATTTTGCCGGCCAGCAAGGGGCCACCAGGATCAGGCAGACCCCTGCTGGCGTACTCTCTCCAGCACCGGCAAAATAATTTCTACAGGGGGGAAAGGCATAAAGCAGAGTGAGGGGGCATAGGTGTGCTGAGGTCCATCATTGAAAAGAACAGGTGGGAGGTGGGTGTTTGTCCTGGAGGCAAACAGATCCACCTCTGCCCTGCCAAAAGGGCTCCAAATCTGTGCCACCACAGATGGGTGGAGCCTCCATTCTCTCACTAGAGGACTGCCTCTGGAGAGAAGGTCCCAGGTTCAAGTGACCCGGAACATGCATAGCTCTGAGACGCTGGAACCGAGCATTGCACCACAGCAACAGAGAGTGAGACAGGTTCAAGAGGGGAAGAGAACGAGTCCCTCCCTGTCTGTTTATGCAAGAAAACACTGTCATATCGTCTGTCCTGATCAGAACATGATAGCCTGTAAGAACAGGATGGAAATATTTCAGAGCCAAAAAGGTTGCCAACAGTTCCAAATAGTTGATGTGATGCCTGCATTGCACCGCAGTCCACAACCCTCTCACTGCTGCTCCGTCGCATAGTGCCCCCCACCCTTTCAAGGGTGGACACCACTTCGCGAAAAGACACTCTCCCTATGGGAGATCCTAGGCGTAACAGACCGGGATCCCTCCACGGGAGGAGAGTCATCATGCAAGATGGGATTATCACCAGTTTCATTTGGAGGTGACGTGGAACACAAATCCGGTGAGATAGCGTCCAGCGATGAAATGCTCACATCTTTAACAGCCCGAGTGGTACCACTGCGATCACTGATGCCATCATGCCTGTCAGCTGTAAAACCATTCGGAAATGCAGTCTGCGTCCCAACTGAAATTGAGAGAGACAGCGGTGAAACACCGCCACCCTGTGCTCCGACAGATGTGCCCGACCTGAGAGGGAGCATATTTCCAACCCGAGGAAGGAAAACTGTTGACTGGGGATCATCAAACCTTTCTGAAGATTTACTGAAAACCCCAGTGCTCGGATGTGCGTCAGTGTTTGTTACAGCTGCACATCCGCCTGCTCCTCGGAGCTCGCAACTAAAGCCCAATCGATCAGATAGGCTAATATGCAAACACCTTGTTTGTCAAAGTGGAGCCAACGCTGCCTCAACACATTTGGTGAAGGTGCAGGGAGCAAGCGATAGACCGAACGACAGAACAAAGTATTCGTAGGCTGTGCCTTCGAATGCAAACCTCAGAAACTGCCTGTGGTATGAGTGTATCACTATGTGAAAGTAAGCGTCTGTGAGATTGAACGTTGTGAACCAATCTCCTGGGCTTATAGCGTTCAGCAGCTGTCTTAGTGTTAGCATCTTGAATCTGTAAGTGCGTAGGAATCTGTTTAGCACTCGAAGATCGAGAATAGGACGGAGTCCTCCCCCTTTCTTCAGAACAACGAAATAGCAGCTGTACCAGCCTTTGTTTGTGTCTGAAACTGGAACAACTCGTATCGCTCCTTTGTTCAACAAGTTGTTCATTCCTTCCCTCAATATTGTTGCCGTCTCGTTCCCCACAACTCTATATACAACACTGTGGAAAAGAGGGGGCTGAACTTTGAACTGTAAATGGTAGCCTGTGGCAATGGTCCTCTCTACACAAGGTGAGACTGTGCATGCGCACCACCGAAGGAGATGAATGGCCAGCTGACTGACCTGCAGAACTGTAGGCGAGGGACTGTTGCCCCCTGGTGTGCCGGTGGGAAACGGCATTACCAGTCCACCCTGATGTTCATGATTCATATTTTTTTGGGACGATAATTGAACCTGTATTGAACTTAATTGCACATTTGGAACATTCACACAGTGAAAAATGGGCACCTTTATTGGGGCATTTGTGTGATCTGAAACGCTGTGCTTTGGAGACTGTATGAGGAAAACGGAGTGCCTCTTGGGACTTGTTGTCCGAACAAAATGAAGGCGCGGCCTTTTCAGCGGAAACAGATGAGGGGCAGCAGTGTCTCCCTGTTGCATAAGTCAAGGAGTCAATCCTAAATCAGGATGACTGAGGCTTTTTCCGTCCAGGTGCTGAGCCTTTATGGAGGTTACGTGGTGGGCCCTTGTTCCAAGCCGAGTGGCGCGGGTTTCCACCAGACAAACTCTTTGTTGGCTGAGGCTCCAACCCCACAGCTGGTGTTGATCTTTTAGGAGGATGCGGTAGTGCAGCTCTGCGGAGGTTAGCAGGCTGTTTAGGTTTGGTATCGTGGCTGGGAATTATGCTGCTTAGAACTTCAGCGTGCTTCTTCCTCAGGTGCTGTTGGATGTCAGATGATGTCATCTGACTGGCTGCCCTGTATATCAATCAAGTGACGGGATGGATGATAGGCTAACATCTATTTTTTTTATTGTCATGTGATCTACCAATTGGCAATCGACTGGTAGATCACCCGTGATCTAGATTATCAGTATAATCAGATAATTTTTTCTTTTACCACTGGGACAGCAATTCAGCTAGCTTGGTTCCTGACAACCGATCACAATAGGGGACCTTTATTATAGATGAGGAAAAAGTATCTCTCCTATCACACCTAAATCAGCATCAATATTTGACCAAGGGTAACTACTATTCCAATAATCACCAAATCTTTTTTTTCAGATCGGCAATTACAAACATACAGTGAAAAGGATTGACGATGGTCATCGGCTCTGCAATGACCTGATGAGCTGCATCCAGGAACGGGCCAAAATTGAAAAATCCTACTCACAGCAGCTATCTGAATGGTCCAAACGATGGAGACAGTTGATAGACAAAGGTAATGATGTTAGACCTTCACATAAAGCCATTTATCATCAACATATTTTGTATATTTCATTGTCGCACCAGGGCCTCAGTACGGTACTGTCGAGCGAGCATGGCTGGCACTAATGACAGAGGCCGAAAAGGTGAGTGAGCTCCACCAGGATGTAAAAAACTGCCTGATGAATGAGGACTTTGAAAAAGTGAAGAACTGGCAAAAAGAGACATATCACAAACAAATGATGGGAGGATTCAAAGAAACCAGAGAGGCAGACGAGGGTTTCAAGAAAGCCCAAAAACCCTGGGCTAAAAAGATGAAAGAGGTAAGAGAGGGTGCCTTTATGCCCTATACTGATAATTAGGCCAAGTACCACACAGCAGATATGTTGTACTAAATGGTACTCTTTCTATAGCTCGAGGCTGCCAAGAAGTCCTACCACATGGCCTGCAAGGATGAGAAGGTGGCATCTGTCAGAGAAGCCAACAGTAAGGAAGAAGCCTCTGTGACGGCTGACCAGCAGAAAAAACTCAACGACAAATTAGACAAATGTAAACAGGAGAGTGAGAAGGTAAGAATGCTATTTCCTGCCCAACATGACAAGATGTAGAGCTAACTCTTCAGGATTGAATGTGCTTGTGAGTCATCAGACATGCTAGTGTAGCACTGCTAACTGTTAGCTGATTATAAAATATTATCTTACAACTTAGGCCAAAGAAAAGTATGTGAAGGTCCTGGACGAGCTGAACAAGTGCACTCAACCCTACAATGAGAACATGGAGCAGGTGTTCGACCAGTGCCAGCAGTTTGAAGAGAAGAGGCTGCATTTCTTTAGGGAGGTGCTGTTGGATGTGAAACACCACCTCAATCTAACAGAGGATCAAAGGTTTCAGGAACACTTAGAAGAACAAGACTCATCAGGCAGTTTAATGCACCGACATTAACAGCTTATTGTTTTCTCACAGTTTGACAACTGTCTACAGAGAGCTCGAATCTACAGTCACATCAGCCAGCCCACAGGAAGATTTGAAGTGGTTCTTCAACATCCACGGCCCTGGCATGCACATGAACTGGCCACACTTTGAGGTAGAAAAATTACATAGCTTGATCACTCCAGACTCAATAAATGCAGAAAATAGATTTTCATCTGCTCTCTAACTAAGCTTTGACAAAAACTGTATGTTGTGTGTTATGGGTGTGTGTTTCTGCTAATCTGGATTAAGTTCTTGTGATCTGAGTAAAAAAAAAAGGTTCTGCAGTCAAAAGTTTTATTAATATGCTTATGTTTATAATATTTCCCGTTTAGTCAGCTCAGCATTTTGCAGAGTGAATGCGCTCCACATTATTAACCAAACAGTCCTCTATGAAGAGTTGTACAAAACATAACATATTTTATTTCAGGAATATAACCCCGACCTCACTCACAGCATCTCAAAGAAAGAAAGGTCAAAGAAGGGCAGTGATGGAGTCATGCTTACTAACGTGATGTCAGCAGTTGGTCACTGTCCAAGTGGAGACCAAAAAAGGTGAAGCTGAACACTGATGAATTTAAACGTACGGCGCACAGCTTTTTGTGTTTGTATCGATTGCAAACTGTTGTGATTGTTATTTTTCATACAGTATATATGGTAATTACAATTGTTGTATTTCTTTGAGATGATATTGTTGTACAATAAGGAGTGGCAATAGGAGAAATAGTTATTCACATTGGCAATGATGCTCTCAGCACATGAAACATTTCTTCTGCGCAAAACGCATTTTGCAGCATCAGCAGTTATGAGCAGAACCAGACATACACAGCCTATGCACACGAAGACACGAATGGAGGTTTTAACCCCTTCAATGAAGACGTGCACAGAGGCGTGAGAGTCAGGGCACTCTACCACTATGAAGGCCAGGAGCAGGATGAACTCAGCTTCAGAGCAGGTGAGAGGGAGACCTGTCCACCACTTGCATCACTGGAAGGTCATAAAATGCTTTTCCCACAGCTGTAGTGTGTTGCATCTGTGTTGCATCTGTCAACTATGAATTCTTCTTAGAAACCAAACACACAGACCAAGCTTGCTACTCACCCAATGTTTCCGTGACTGTCATGAACGTGTATTGAAATCAAAAGTCATCTGTGCTACGCTAACCTTGCTAAGATAGCTGAGCTAAACTTACCTACCTGTCTATTAAGAACATCTCAACTGCATCAGCCTGGAAGCCTTTCTGCAGGCTTAGTTTTTACCACATTTGATTGGATTCTCCAACGTAAATGCTGGTCTTTGTTCATTCCTTCTGAATTTCTCGTCTCCTTGTCATCTAGTCACATTAGGGTTTTTTTCTTGTGTCCATACTGTGGCCATTTTCCAGAATATATCTCTTGAGTTGTTAGAAAATTTTGATACTATCCTGCTTTCTAGTCTGATACTAAACAACAATATCTGCAGGTACATCAACCCCCACTGCCCCAACCATCTCACATGATTGTCTGTATGTGGTTTGCTTTGTGTTGACTGTGCCGCTAGATGCCTTCTGATGTTTACGACCCCTGTGATTTCTGAGACTAACAATTAACAATTAATAATCAAATAACAATTTGAGATAAAAATGAAACAGCACTGCAACCATGCAGGATTGGATAGTTCATATTTACGGAATCATTTAATTTTTCTCCAAAGCTAATTGTCAGCATGTTCCATGAATATTAGTGCACTAGTGATTTGTGGATCTGTCTACATTCTACTATTTTTTTTGTAAATTTGGGTCTGACTAAATGAGGAGGGAATTTGGAGGATGCAAGAATGAATTGAACTGCACATGAGGCATAAAATTAGGACAAAGAAGAAATTCAATATTGTATTTAAAGTTCTTTAATGTTTTTATTGACATCGACCCTCTAATATACTGATTTGTGTTTGTGTTTTTCCTTTGACCTGTAAAGGAGATGAACTGACCAAGCTGGAGGATGAGGATGAACAGGGCTGGTGTAAAGGTCGTCTAGACAATGGTAAGCTAGGTCTTTACCCAGCCAATTACGTGGAGCTGATCTAAACTTTCCTGCTTGTCTCATCGGACTGAACAACGCAGCGACAATAACATCTTGAGATAAAAATGCAAATCTTCCCCTTCCTTCTGCCGGGACAATCTTTCATCATCACTCATCTGGGAGATGAGGAAATTCAACAGATCATCTTCAGATACTCTGGCTTATATCAATATTATGATGTTCTGAAAAGTTATGCATGGCGACTGAGCTATGTATTTAAAGTTTCATGTACAATTGAATCTTTTTTAAAACATTTTTCCTCAAATACATTGTTTTCCATCCATCCATCCATCCATCCATCCATCCATCCATCCATCCATCCATCCATCCATCCATCCATCCATCCATCCATCCATCTTCTACCGCTCTTCCCTCTTGGGCTTGTGGACAGTACATTTTTAGTGAAATACATGTTTAGTAAATAGAATTCTTTTAAGAAAGGTGCTTTTTAGATTGATTCTTTACGTAAATACCGCTCTGTTTTTACAGGAAATAAATTCATTCGGGAGTTACCCTACATTCATGCACTTTACAACATGTATGTAGTCGTAGCTTCTGGTGTTTTATATGGGTTTAGCAGGTGTATTAAAAAAGAACTGAAATTTAAACAGTTCCTTAGCATTTATTTGCAAAATTGCAAAACTATATTTCTTTAAGTGTAAAATTTGTGTATTTTTTCAAGTGAAAGATGCCCCCCCACACACACACACATATAAAGCAGATGGCTTAGTAAAGCTAAAGAACTAGAACCCACAGCACGGCTCAAGTTTGCTAATGTTTTTCAAGCGAGATGTAACATACTGATAATATTTTGTTTGAATCCTATGTAATGTAATGAGCGATGTAACATATCAGTACTGTTCAAATTTGCTAATATGTTACATCTCTCTGGAAAAGGATGTGCTAAACTAACCAAGTGCTGGTGGCAATCTGATATTTAGTTCAGAGAAGCAGTTGAGATGGAAATCTTTTGTATCCAACAGGTGTGTTGCGCTAGCTTCCTTGTTTTTATTTAATTGAAAACCTAATATATACAGTAAAACTGTATATATTAGAAAAAACCCTAGAAAAAACCTTGCCAGATAACTATTTCATTTTAGCTATGATCAGATGCCCCCCCCCCTTTTTTCTGTATTCATGTGCATGGTGATCAAAGTGATCACAAGGGATCCAAATTCATTTCAGCCATATTGATATATTATTGGTGAACGTATACTGTAGTAGCAGGGCCATTTCACAGATTTGTCAGCACAAAAACGTATCTATTGAGCTTGAATGCACAGAGATAGTGGGAGCGCCTGTGGCAGCGCTGTGCATGATACAGAGGTCTTTTATTCATGGTTACCATGCGCATTGGTGAAATTGGACACCCTGATTACTGTTGTCCTGCACAGATAGAGAAAGCCGCAACAAATGCTGCATAATTAAGCAGGCAGGATATCTGCCTCTGAAATATTGATGAGAGTGCTACATTTTCAGCTGGAGCAAAGAAGTTCAGTTTTTAGGCAGAGTAATTTTCTTCCATATTTCTACGAACCAATGTTGCATTTTCTGAAAGTAATATTTCATTTAAAATCCAAGAATCATACTGAAATCAACAAAGAATTGATACAGAATATCTTAGGCCTGACATGCATGTCATCTAAAGATGATATCAAGGAAATCCCACTAATGCCCAGGTATCAAAATAAGTAAAAATAAAGTATCATCAGAAGGGTAATAAAACAGTAAACAAATCCATAAATCCAAAGATATTTTCATTGTAAGAAATGCCATAAAAGCCAAAAGGTACTAGATAGATAATCATTTTAAAACAATGTATCTTCTGGCACATCAGTGCAAATAATTTAAATGAAACCACGACTGTCTGCATAGTAAAGTGAGGGTATGGAAGTTCTTTTTTCCCTTCTTATAATCCTTATCATATTTATATAGAAAGATGTACCGGTAGTCTAAATGAGGTGCACTTAAACCTTGTAACAGATTTGGCCACAAGAGAGCAGCACAAGCCCCCGCTCAGCTCACTGTTTTCTTAGCAAGTACTGCAGGATCAATTCTCTCAAATCTCAATTAACCTCAACTTTAAAACCACACATTCCCTTAGGATTATGAGGACCAGTTGCTCACTTCTCAATAATGTTCTCAGTTTGCTAGTAGAATGTATATTGTGGTACTAGCAAATGCAAGAACACACATGCACCTCAAATGAATTGAATACTGGACCCTGGACAAGAGGCCTTTTAGTTAACATGAGACATGAGTTTCATTGTAAATCTTCGGTTTTCCTTCAGGGTTTTGTGTGAATTAAAATCAGACATTAAGGAGGACACTTGAGAATGATTAAGCAGTAAGCTTCTGTGTTCTAAATGAAATATGACAAATGACAGATCAATTGCATGTAGCACAGGCAATTTGTGCATCATTATATTACAAACTACAATGTTGCAGTACTGAAAAATTTATATCTGCATGTTTGGAATTTCTGAATCAAATCCTGCCAAAACTGAATAGAATACAGAGAAAAGAAATAAAAAGATGAGCTCAACCATCCCATCTGTAGCACATGTCTATAGAAGCATAAATTTGTCTACTTATATACTTATCAGTGTTTGGGTTGCGGTATCTAGCACTGTTGCCTGGTCTTGTTCACCTGAGAGTGAACCAATGCAGGCGCCTCATTGACAGGTACTTCCTGCTGAAGCCCCAATGAGGATAAGACTCTACTAGGACTTAACTTTTCCTCTCATTGTTTCCCCCTTTTAATGCTGTCTAGCATAGTGAATAAACTTTGCAAGGTCATCGTTGGTTAGAGAACATTTAGGTGAACCTGTGACCTCACTAAAGAGGTCTGGAAAAACATTTAAATAGTCAAACATGCCTGCAAAATACAGTGGACTGGTTGTCTGAAATCTGACAAGGGACCAGCTGAAAACAGATGAAAATGTGAAAACAGAAAAAAACCTGAAATTGATTCCAACTGGATTACGGCCATAGAGAGGGTCTGAAATACAAACTGCTGCTAAAGGGAAGCATGAGGTGAGGCTGATCAAACATACTGCACAGTCCTTACGGTTGTTTGCTTTACCAGTCAGCACTTTCTCGTGTTCTCAAACTTGTTACCGCTTCACTGCTGTTTTTAATCTGCAGTTCCATCAGGATTATTGCAAAAACCATACAGCATAATTGCACCCCCAGTTTGACATCTTAAATCCTTTGTTCCTGCATCTTCCCCCGTCTGACACGCGCTACACTCGGCGTTGTCTCAAAACCAGCTGGGAATTATGAAAACAGAATAATAGCAGGCAAACTATTATCTATAAACTATTGCAAACTATTGTTTATAAAAACCAGGGTATCTAATGATTTTGTTCCTGCCTCTTAAGCTGTTTAAACAATAGGGGATGCACTTGGGGTACATAATAAGAGGCAGTACTTCAGTTTCCACAATGCAGCTCCTTGGCTGTAATTTTGCCAATATACACTTTATTTAAAAAAATTACATTTAACTGTCGTTGTTGATACAGTTGGACTAGATACAGCAAACTACCAGTCTCTTTATATTCGTAGTGCAGTTAAAAAAAACAACCATCTCGTATGATTATGTGTATATAACGGCCAGGGCCAAACCCAAAGAAGAACAAAAACAGTGTTAACCACATGTATGACTGCGACAGAAAATCCTTGTGCAAGCAAATGAGCATAAAGTGGAACGATAAGATGATCGAAATGCTTCATGAAATGTTTTCTCTGAAATATCCATCTGAATGTGAACAGATCACCAAGGAATATTTGAAAAATCACATATAATGGAAAAAGAAGAGGCAGATCATGCAAATGAAAATACAGTGCATTTATCTTTACGGTGGATGGTTGTTTTATTCTGCAGTAGGAAAACAAAGCCCCAACAGTAACACTGGGTTGTCGCCTTCTCTCATGCACAAATAATTTCACACAACTTTCCCTTCACTGAAAACAGAAATGTGTACCAATGGGGTTGGTCAGTGCATGTGTCTCATGACGCATTTTCACGTAAGGCTTAGGTGTTCTTAGTGCATGACAGCTAGTTTGCTTTGCTGGATGAGGTTTATAACCTCACAGCACACCTCCCAATACTGCCCTGCCTCACACTGGGTGCACAAATTGGTAGACCAGTCTCTGGGACACGTCAGGCTTGCGGATGATCCCCTTCTTATAGTATTGGCGTATGGACCGGCTCAACTTGTCATAGTTCATGGCAGGTCGATTCTTTCGCAGCCCCCATAGTCTTGCAACATGAGCCGAGTCTTCAATTTTAAAAATACCTGATGGAAAAAGAAAACAGTGGATATTCAGAACAAGGAAACATAAGTTCTTATAGTTGCTATTTACCTTGGCCAAGGAGGTTATCTTACACACGGTATTTTATATGTTATGCTGCACAATGCAATATTTCCTTTATGAGGTATTTTCTTCTTAAACTTTTTAGATTTTAGACATATTCTTACAAGTAAACTAAAAAACAAAACAAAGGAATTTGTATTACACAGTTTAAATTAATCCCATATTTGAATCTATATTTATACCAAGAATAACATCAGTATTTCTATTTTTTACATCTATTTTAAAAATGTAAATATGAGGAGATGGGATACCTTTGTCTTTGTTAAGCCAGCGAATACAGCGTCCATAGTTGTGGGGTTTCTGTAAAAGTTCTCTGAGGAACTGCCACAGATGAATGGGCTGACCAGAACAGGAAGAATCTGCCTCAGACCAAAGCTCCTCATCAGCTATGCCAAATATATTAAATTAATTTGAACCATAGTGTGCATTCACCATGCTTTGAGAATGATAAGATTTTCTACCAAATGGAAGATGTCTTCCAAACGTACCGTGTGTTTTTTCATCTCCAGTTGAACATCTCTCTTTCATCCAGGCAGCTGCTAATAATAATGTGTAGAGATTATTTTAAATGAATGAATTGGTACTGCTCAAACACAGATCTGTCCGCCTGCCTGCCTGCCTGCCTGCCTGCCTGCCTGCCTGTCTGTCTGTCTGTCTGTCTGTCTGTCTGTCTGTCTGTCTGTCTTTAACCAGTGCTATATAAATAAAGATGAATTCAAATTCATTCTAATTGAGCAGCTTTGTTCATTGACACTGTTTCTAAGCACACATAATAATCAAAGTTTCAATAAATTTTCAAACACACCTGACTTCCATATATCCAGATGTGCATGTAGTGTGTCTCCACACTGTGGTGAACGCTGGTGAAATTCCTCTTCACTCATGGCACATAGATCTTTTCCTGTTAAATCTTGGAAGGCCTTCCCTGCGTGGGGCAGCCGGTACAGATGTTCAGTCCACAGCAGCCACTTCTGTACATTCCCCGTGTTCCACTCGATAGGATCTACAAAATAAAACAATAATAGAGAAAGTTTCCTTACAGTGAGCTGATTCATTACTTGTTGAAGTGACCTACAGTCCAGTTGGTTCAGTTGTCCGTTTATTTCATGTTTTCACAGAATAAATTATGTTCTGCCTCTTGAATTTAGATTAAATGTATATTGTCAGCACAAGGTAATCGTGCTTTTATGCCACCATAACTCTGATCAGCAGTACAGATGACTGAGGATTGCTTAGGTTTATGATAGCCAAAAGGCTCACAGTGGCTAATGCTTACTCTGTTTGCTTTGCAAGGAGGAGACCTCGCCCTTAAGACTGTGTACACGTTTGATAGCAAGACAGAGCGATCACTGTAACAATCCAGGAGTCCTCATTTAAATGTCAGGATTATACAGATCCTGGAGCAGGCAAACAGCCTGTGTTTCATTAAAGATATGATTTATATGATTTTTCTTGTTTTCTGGACTAGCCACAAAATGATGAGATGACATTGGAAACAACCACTGGAAGGTCAAATATCCCACGGTATCTCATCACTTACAACCAGCAACATTTTATGACATGAAAAGAATTTCTGTGCTTTAAATGAATAGAGAGGTAGATTCTGGCCTACCTGGGGTGATATTCAACAATTTGCAGGCCGTTTCAATGTCCTTCAGCACTTCTCCTACCACCAAGCTCTGCACCTGCTCCAGGGAGCGCTCCTCCTGGCCTTCCAACCCAGGAGAGAGGCCCTGCTCCTGGCTGTCGATGACAGGGCACTGTTCTGGTTCGTCCTGGGGTGCCATGCGTGCCATGGGGAGAGTCAGTGTTTGAGAGGAATCTGAGACTTTCACGAGCCAGGTGGTATCTTCAGTGAGCAGCATGTCAAAGCACGAGAGGTAAAGCCCAGGCACCCCACGTTCTAAAGTTTCCATGTTGGGTTTGCTCTCCTCTGGATCCCAGGGTTCTCCAGAAGTCCTGCTTCGCTCCATGACGGTGAGGGATTCATCGGTCATCCCAAGCCGGGGTTCATATACCATGCTTTGTGATAAACTGCCAACTGGATTTGACATGACTGAGACAAGGGCACGTTGAGAAAATTAGTCCCACAGTGTACATTGATTTTTTAAAAAGTGAAATTCAATCATATGAAAAATCTGATTACATTTTAGGTGATTGACATTGCTACATTATGTTTTGAATTACCTTGGCAACAAATGTAGGCAGTCATAAAAAATTTCAGATATAATCTTTAAGGCCTTCAGCCAGTGAAAATGTTGAAAAATAACTAAATGAATAAACCAAATGCTAGGTCTAAAACACAAACAGCACAATTTGTGCTGCAAGTCATAATGCAATATTGGAATATACTGGATTGGCTGTAATCTATAACAAGAAAACATTAGGCAAATGCAAGGAAAAATAATCTAATGAATAAATACAAAGAAATCAATGCTGTAGAATAAAAGTACACACCAAATACATCCAATCAATGAGCAGCACCGTGCTCATAGACACTTAGGAGTACAAAATCATGAGTTTTAAACTGCAGTAATAAAGAATCAAGTACACTACCTTTTCTCTCAGTTTTAATCCAGTAAAAGGGTTAGTTGAGTCAGAAACTCCATTAAAGAAGCTGTAGCTATTTCAGAAGGACTATTGTGAAGAGTTCCACCAGCAGAATTGTGATGACTTCTGTTCAAGGGTCTCTTTAAAAACCCCATGGCTAATGGAAATGCTTGTGAAATGACCCTCAAGGGTAAAAACCCACCCAGCGCTGATAGGTGTGGGGCAAAATGGATTTGACTGAGTCTCTTATTTGTGGGTCAGTGGCCCAGAATGACTGAAGTCTTTGGGGGTAGGTGACTGGTATTGAGACCTCTGCCGCCTGCCTCGCCTTTCAGAGTCTCCGGAGTTCTCTGTCTCCACTGTCAGCTGGAGTTTTTTTAATCAAGTCAGATAATGTGGTGAACTGAGTGTTTGAAAGGAACCAAGGTGTTTACTTAAAAAGACACAAGTGTGCAGCTTTATCTTGAGGAAATGACCGTCATTTATGGACGTCAGGTGTAGCGCAAGTGTCGTAATCCTAGTGAGAACTCACATATGGCACTCATACATGGCTGCTGCCACAGCTGGTATATGGGGAGGCACACCACTGGTGCACACACTGTGTTATCAGTGGCTAGGACTGATGCCACTGTAAAGGAAGTGTGCTCCTACAGAGCACATGTTCAGTGAGAGGCAATATTTGTCAAGTCGCAAAGAAAGTCATATAAAATGTGTAAGATGGCACAGCTCAGTATCCTGGAGCAAAAATCATTCAAAAGTAGCACAAGAGAGGACCCCAGAAGTACCTATGTGTATGTGGCAGGCTATGTGTTAGGTGGCTAACCACAACATAGCCTGTGTGCATTTTGAAAAGAAATATATACTTTAGCTTGCATTTCCAATACAGGCTGTGCAGGCTGGTAGTTAAAGAATGCAACTTCAAGAACTGTAAATAGTGCCATTATCCCTGCACAGCACAGCACCCCTAACACACTTACTTAAGAAGACCCCAGTACAATTAACAAAAATTAATCTATGCAGTTTCCACACAGTTTGCATTTTGATGCTTTTTATTATGTCATTGCAGAGCAGTTTCAATTGTTTGCTGACCAGTCAACAGACTGTAATTGTGCCCACCTCAACTCAATGAAATACCATGCTAGCCTGCCTAGTACTCATAATAAAGTGTGCCAAAGAAAAGTACAGATTGATGACTTGGATGCACATTTTGCAAAGTTTGACAGTGAAATATCGACAAAATATTGAGAGCATTGAGAGCTTAACTGAACCACTTTGATAGCAAATTATTTTGTTGCAATCAGAGCAACCTGTGTCATACGTATCTACACTACTGTGATTGGAATGATTTACTATTTGTGTGAGGCAGCTCGATTCCCTATAAATTCATTCATAAAGGATATGGCTTTAAAATAGGTAGAGAGAAAAATAAGACAAATAAGTGGTGCAAATAATAAATATATATTTGAGAGAAGCTATGTTGTAGTTTTTATTTTACTATGGCTATTTTTAGTTTCAAATTAGCTTAATCCAAAATGTAACAAAATTAATAACCAAAATAATTTCTCTCCAAACTTAACTTATCTTTCTATTATGAGAGAGCTTTCCATCAAAGTCTCTTTAGTCTTCAGCTCCCCCACTAGAAAACCACCACCAGCATTCCTTTTATCTCGCAAATTCTGGTAAACTCTAACCCACATCTCCCTCCCACCCCGTCAAGACTCAGGAGTCAGATTAAAAGGCATTGGCATCCAGCCTGCGCAGCTGCTGTGTGTTAACTCTGCTCTGTAACAGCTTGCGTTAAGCCCATTAGCAAAGCAAATTTAGCCATATTACCTTATTCCAAAAGGAAGAAGGGGCACAAGAAAAAGACACAAACACATACCCCTGCAGAGAGGGATTAAGACCCTGACTGATCTCTAAATGAGTTTGGTCAAGATGCTGATATTCATTTCAGGAGTATTAGAGCCATTTACTCAGCAAAGTCAGGTTTTGGACTCCCTCTGTACAGACGTCCACCCTGGGAAACAGATTGTTCGCCACAGTTACTCTAAACCATGTTTTTATTTTGTTCTTAAAACTAATATTATTGAATAAGATCTTGCTGTTGTAGTTTTTTCTTATTTTTTTAAAGGTTGTGTGTGTTTGTGTGTGTGTGTGTGTGTGTGTTAGAGTGCAGTGTTAAAGGAGTGTTTGCTCTGTGCACATAAAAGAGAGACTCTTTCCTTGTTATTGTCTCTCATGGGAAAATTGGTCAAGCTATGGATGTCATTGTTCCAGAGAAAAGTAAAAAAGACCTCATCTACATGTTGTTCCCTCAATATTACCAATGCTGGGTGGGGGGAGACTGAGGATAGCAGGAAGTTATTAGGATCTGGTAATTGCTGCCATAGATCCCCTCTCATATTCACAGTTGTGCATTGTTCACATTATAAGCTTTGGCCAAACAAATTATTGCATCTTTTATGTATTCTGTCTTTTCTATTGTTCTTTAACTGTTGATGGCAGCTGTCACAACATCAGTTGTATTAGTTGTATAAACTGTTATTACTGTTAGTCTCTGATATTATGCAAATCTCACAGTGGTCAGAAAATATAATTAAAGATGTGTTGCTGCACAAAAACTGTAGATGATCTTCAGAAATGGTGTCACCTTAAAACTTACATATAAACTCCATGGATGCTCTCAATAAATATATTGAAGCATGAATAGGTGAATTGAAAAGGAATTTCAAATACTAATGCACAAAAAAATCAAAAGATAGTGGAGTTGGTTTGCTTTGGTTACCCCTTATATGATTTTTGCTTTATGCTGAGTCAGGAAGATAATCCACATTCAGTGGATGCCAATTTAGGCAATGTAATATGAAATCCTTCCAAACCTTTTTTCTGGACCCTTTTTTCTTTTTATTCTTCTGTATGAAACCTACTTTATTAAAATCACAAAAGCAGCCTGGAATGACAAAACTACAGAGAGCTCAGTTATTACAATGTTGAGTAAAGCTTGAGATTATGCTGAATAATTATCAATCATTTAATTGTCTGATATACCTTTATTGTATAATTATTTGTAAGATTATACTATATATAACTGCGATGAAGTAAAATAAACCCCAAATAAACATTTTAAGTAGCAGTCATTTTGTTTTAATCTGTATCTGAAAGATCACAAACAGATTAACTATAAAGTTATAATAAATAGGCCTAAAATGATAAATTTTCTGCTCAAGATGGGATGATAAATTATGTTAATGTGCAAGTTGTATATCTTCATGTCTACAACATGGATTTTGAGAAAATCGGCCAACGAAACATCACTCTCCAACTGCCTCAAACCAATCCCCCCTGACCCCCACCAAGAACCCCCCCCCCCCCCCCCCCCAAAAAAAAAAACAGTTCTTTAGTTTATTTTTTTAAAGATACACATCACACAGGGAACAAGCGGAGATCTGACTTGATGCCATGTCTATTCAAGTTGAAGAAAGGTAAGCTAATTCATGGAGGTGTTACCTGAGGGCAGAGGTGCAGGCAGGCAAACTGGCAGCCAGGCAGCCAGGTAGGAAGGAAGGAAGAAGACCAATTCACTCTGTCCCAAACTTGCTGCGTGCTTCAGAGTTTAAGGGTCAGTCCTCTAGTGCAATTAACCTGAAAGTCACAGCCTAAAGCACAACTGTAAACTAAACCCCAAGTGATAGCACCTGCTGGGGGTGTGTACAGAGCAGAGATGAGGGAAAGGGAATGAGCAATGGAATTCCAGCACCATTGACTGCAATTTATATTTATAGGGCTGCCCTGTTTACTTATGCACACATCCCTGTGTGTGTGTGTGTGTGTGTGTGTGTGTGTGTGCAACCTTCCAGAGGCTAAAGACTGTATATAAGCTGCCTACTTTTATTTTACAATTGACATTCCTCCGATGATAATGAACTATACTATATTTTTTAATGATGATTTTGAAATAATAATGAAAAAAATGATGAGGAATTATTAATTTGTACTTATGTTAATTGAAAATGACATCTACAAGTGGAAGCCCAAACATAAATCAAAATAAACGTGCATGTGGTTAGTAAATGGATGCCAGGTAATATTAGATATCAGATGCAGATGTTCAAATAGTCTAACTTTTGCCGCAACACAAGAAACAAAGAAAACAATCATGTTTCATTTGTTAAGAAAATCATCAAACAAAACCAGATGATTATATTTTATTTGTGTCAGATCTGCATCACAAAGATTAATTATGACTTACCCAAGCAGAGGCAGAAACTTGACTGGATATCAGATGTCAATTTATTTTTGGGACATCATTGAAAATAGGAATAATGTAAAACTGTGATGTATACAATAAACTGAACTTATTACATTTCAAATATAAAACTTCCCTTGCTTACTATACTATACTATACTATACTATACTATACTATACTATACTATACTATACTATACACATGTGTGGATAGATAGATAGATAGATAGATAGATAGATAGATAGATAGATAGATAGATAGATAGATAGATAGATAGATAGATAGATAGATAGATAGATAGGCAGTCAGGCAGGCAGACAGAGAAACAGATAGACAGAGAAACAGATAGACAGAGAGACAGAGAAATTGGCACGCAAAGATTTTATCAACACATTTTTTTAATATTGATGTTTGCACAGATGAACAAACTTTCATCACTGTTGCCCTTGTGAAACTTAATGTGTTGGTAAAACGGTCCATTGTAAGTTTGAAACGTCTGGCTTTGTCATAGCAACTGGGAGAACAGCAGTGAAGCCATTTCTAATTCTACTGTGAATGTACGGTGCTAACTACTGGTTAGTTCTAAATTTCATTGGTCTTTCTAAGTAATTTTGTCTCTTCTCCAGGAGTAAAACATCAATAGCCTGGGTGAACAGAATACTAATTTGTCAGTTCCAGAAAGGGCATGCACAAACTGCGTCAAGACTTCTGACTTCTGTGTTTAAACACACACCAAATCAAACTTCAGTTGACGACACCCTTTTTTCACGAGAATAAAATGTCACCTTTGATGTTTCATTTTTTTTGCAATCTAATCACGTAGTGCCACAGTTAAATTGCATCATTGAAAACACAAATTGCACCCTAATAATCTGTGCAAGTGAAATCCTTAGAGTACTTTACCGGAGGGGAAAAAAAGGCATTTGCTTTCAGCTTAACCTGTCACTGAAATTTGCATGGCAGTTTCTTCAACTCGCTTTTGACTTTTTCTGTGACACAAGAAAAACAGTTTCATGGTTGAAAGACAATGAGCGAAAGGAAGCAACGGACTGGATATCGCGCACAAAGCCTTGCTTGGTGCACTGATGTCTTGAAACAAGGAATTGTTATGCAGGTGTCCTGACCGTCAACAGGTGTCCTTGACCCACCTGAGTTTGTCTTAGCAAAGTCAATAAACATCCATATCCTTTAACCCTTTAAAGCCATTTGTATCATATTTGATACGCGAGATTCTGAGACGTCTCTTTTTTCTAAACCAAAATCAAGTGTGGCAGACCACTGTCCTCTCCAGAAACAACTCCAACACCACCCCGTAAAAGAGGCTGCAGTGTGCCTCTTGTGCTAAAAAGTGCTATGCAAAAAAACCAAAGAGAAAAATGTTGTTGTTCATGTTCTATATTGTCAAAATGTTATGGGCAAACTTTGTTTTTGTGTCTAAAGTTAACATAGTCGTGAGCTAAAAGTTGCCGAAATCGCCTAATGTATCATATTTGATACAAAAAAAATGTCATAAACAAAATAAAAAAAAATTGGGATTTTGTTAAAAGGTTCAATAAACATCTAATTTCCAAAAAATTAGAATTTTCTGGCTATTTTTTGATGTGTCAGGCTTTATAGGGTTAAGATTTACTGGGAGAGTGAATATCACACTGTCAGCCACTGTGTTATGATGGCTTTTCTAACTGTTCTGCAGGTATAATTGGGTTGTGGTCCATTTGGAAACGAGTTTTTCACTGAATCAGAATTATCTGCAGTTATGGTGCATCTACAACTCTATTAATTGAAACAGCTGAACTAAATAGTCAGTTATACATTGGAAAACTGATCCCCATTTAAATACGTTCCCTTTGAAAATTAGCAGTGAACAAATCTTTACTATTCCATTTGTTATGACAGTTTGTGATCAGGTTACCTTAACATTCTGATGCTCCAATATAATTTCAGAATGCGACCTGCTCGCTGATGCAGGCATGGTAAAAACATGGTTTTCCCCTTGTGATAATGCGAACAGTTGCAAAGTTGGAATAGAACCAGATAATGGGGGCAGATTAGTGAAGCTGATAAATCGTCAGTTTGATGCCATTTCATGAGCTGAATCATCAGTGTGGGAACAAAAGCCAGGCAGTTAAGACTTCAGGGCAAAGTTGTTGCCCCTGAGAAATGGAGTAAAATCTGATTATATCATCAGCAATGAGCATTTGCTCAATGACAAAAAAGAAAAAATATGACAATGTCTTTTTATTTCATAACTGTGAATCTTAAATCTTCAGTCTTGAGATGCTAATTCCACTAACTTATCCTTATATGTGACATGACAAGCAAGAACACCAAACAAACAAAAAAGAGACAAAAAATAGGCTTTCCAGGCACAGCTGGGATGGTTGCAGAAAGGAGCAGGAAATGGTGACAGAACAAATACAGATTGTATTATTCTAGTTCTGTAAATATAATTTATAACATTGTATCACAGGTGCGTGCCTCCCTGACTTATGCAACAGAGCAGGAGAACAAATAGTGTGAAACACAATACAAACATGATACAAAGGCTTCATTCCAGCAAATTGTGGATTGAATAAATTGAAAATTAAATAGATATCGGCAAACACTGAGCGGTTGAAGAACTGTGTTCACCTTGAGGGTCCACCCAATGCCTCTGGTATCAGCTCAACAGCACATCTGTCATAGATGCTTTTTACTTCAGCAGAAGAGAGAATAACAGTAACTTATTTCCACATACATTAGAATATTAACTAAGGATGTTGCACTTGTTAACAATATTATCAAAGGAGGATAAATTGTTGATAACACTGCACTTTATTCTGCCTGTTGTTTTGAATTCCATGAAAGAGAATCTCTGCAGAATTTGTCAAATGTACTTTTTACAGTTCCTTCATGTCTCCCTCACCCGTACAAATAAAATCTCTAATCTAATCACGTCAGTGCTCCAACATAGTACGAACTCTAAAAGCCAGATGGTGAATGAAATCATGCATCTGTTTCCTGTCTCCAACTAACTGCAAGAGTCTGCTGCACTTTTTCATTGTGGAATGTCTGAGCCTGGCTCTAATAGGGCGGTGACAGCCAAGATATGATAATAATTTAGGAGAAGATCTTAAATAATACAAACATGCTCCATTATGATGTATTCAAATTCAAACCTGCATTTGTATCTGGATTCCTATAATAAAATGATCAATCTACTATTATTATTTTTTATTGTTATTGCTGTTATAGTTCTGGTCATGGAGCATCACGTTTAATGTGTATCAGAGAAATGATGAGAAGGTATTCATCATTTAGTAAACACAGCTATTGACTCAAGTAAATTGACAGATCACAGATATGAGAGCAGCTTTGGAGAAGCCAAGCTAAGCCAAAAGTCAATATTTGCCTTCAATCACCCTGTCACACAAGCCCCATTCAGAACTCAACTGAATGCACCAGTGTGCACAAACATGGTCAGATGTGATACAGCAGCTACCTGCAACATTCAAGTTGCATTACCAATTTCTCAAGTGAATAAAATTTAGCAGATGATTTTAAAATTTAAAAGGCCTATTGTCAACAACTGTCAGTCCTAGACATCATTCTCCTGGTAAAGCTGCTAAACCAAGTCAATTGTTTTATAAGGCCAATTGATTTTTAGAAAACCTTTTCCAATCCACTTTGTGGGAGATTCACCAGGAAGGATGGAGTGAAATCTCTTTGGATTACTTTAAAATATTAACAGCTAAAAAGGCTGCAAAAGTGTGTGTGGTTTTTTTAAGTCCAAGTTTGAAAAACATCTTGTCCTGATAATTTGCTATAATTTCTATTCAGTTATTTCACAAGTTTACATGGAAAACAAGAATACTTCTACAGTAAGTGATCCCATATAGTGGAACCTTCATGAAAAATAACAGCTGGTATATGCTTACATTCTATGAAGGTGTCAGATATAGCCTGGATCAGACAGAAAACACATCCTGAGCCAGTGTAGATTTTACTTGCAAGGGGGAGAAGGTAGATTGTTCACAGTCAAACTGTAACAGCTCACGCCAAATCCCGACCTGCCTCCTTCTTTTATTCAGTGGAAAACAGTGGATAATCAGATAACATCTGAAGGACAACCACTGTCTGTGGTTCACATGTTTCCAGCAGGGTAGGGCTAACCTAATTGGAGCACCTGGCCAGTGATCTGCAGGTTATATAGCTCCACCTGATCCAGCATTCTGGGGCTTTTTCTTCTACCTCTGCAACTCCATCTCACGTGCCCAGCTGCTTTGCCTCTTGGTGAATTATTGGCTTTTGCACCTACAACATACCTCACCCCTTTACTCACTTCATCCAGGCACATGCCCACACCACTGATTTTCATTCTCAACTGCCATACTCGTGTTTTCTTTTTGGTTTAGAAAATAAATGTTAAACAGCGTGTCTTCCTCATTTGTTGTGGACTTCACGAGTGGGCCATAACAATGACCATGAAGATTTTATTTTCTATGTCTGTCTGCATAGCTGATCTAATCTAATCAAATCAATCTTTATTTATATAGCGTCTTTTACTATCAAAATTGTTTCAAGGCGCTTTCCAGAATCCCAGGGCCTAACCCCAGACAAGCAACAGTGGCAAGGAAAAACTCCCCTTTAACAGGAAGAAACCTTGAGCAGGACCAGGCTCATGTAGGGGGACCCTCCTCTCCTCTCCAGAGGAGAGGAGAGGAGAGGAGAGGAGAGGAGAGGAGAGGCGAGGAGAGGAGAGGAGAGGAAGAGGGAGAGGGAGAGGGAGAGGGAGAGGAGATAAATGAGTCTCCGCTCTTCACAATCTTAGCCTAACTGTTTCATAGGATAACTACTGTACATTTTTCCAACATTTCCCTCCTGTTTATCATTTGAAACCACAGAGTGGTGCTACATTTCTTCAAGATTTTCATAGCAATAATCACAACAGAATGAATATCAACAATATCATTCTTCACACATCAGTTTCAGCATCATAATCAGTTACAAAGTAGTCATCCTTTCCTTCTCTTATCAAAGCCGTGTAATCATCCGCCAGCATCACATTTGTTACAGCTCTAGAATTCTAACTAGTTATCAAACTACATAAGCAAGGTAAAAGACATCCAAAAAATAAACAAAAGAACAATAACACAATGAAAATAGAGTCAGAATTTTAAATAGAATGCTTGTCCATCCTCCAAAGGTGAACCAAGAGAGTGGATTTGTTTGCAAAACTCCCAGTCAAATCTTCTCCTTCCTTATCCAAGGCAGTTTTCTCTGTCAACCAGACTGTGTTTCTTCTCTGTGAAAATGTTTCGGCTTCTATCCAGAAGGCTTCTTCAGTTCTGAACTCACTGGGGACCGAGCTTGAAAATATAGCCCCTGTGGACCATTGGCATGTTAATGATCTGAGTGGTCACCTGAGAGTCGTTGGCAGGGTCGTTGATAGGGTCGTTGACCTAGTTTCGGTTGAGGTGTCTCCCCTTTGTCTGCTGGCTCACATGGTGGTGAGTGTGAGAAGAATTGTTGTTATTACTATTATCGTTTAGATCAGGGGTGGGGAACCTCCGGCCTCCGGGCCGTATACGGCCTACGAGACCATTTCTACCGGCCCGCAACGCAATAAGATTTTTAGATTTTATATGTGCACTTATACAGTGGGACCGTTCGCTAAACTCCGCGAGCTGCGAGTAGCAGCGGTAGCGTATTTTTGCCTTTCGTATCGTGAAATTTCTTTCGTAACAAGAGGAAATATTTTACCGTTTTCTGAGATAAAACAGACGGTTATGTTATGTCCGAGTCAAGGTCAGGGTCAGTGAACACAGCATGTGATGTACGTAGTGGGCTGGACTGATTGACACGGACGAATAATGCCTAGCGAAACACGCTAAACTCTATGAGTTGAAAGGACAGATGAGTTTGGATAAAATTAACGCTCTTCGCCGGAGTTTGGAGGCTCAACAAGCAGCTTTCACACGACCATGTACCGAATATTACGCGTGCAAGTTTTGTGGTGAGTGAATTAATAGCCACGAAGCTGAAACCTCACGCCGAAGGAGAGTTCGTGAACGTGCCTCGTAGCCGCCGCTGAGGCGCTCGCGCCGGACAAAGTAAAATTGTTTCAAAGCGTGAATTTGTTTTCGTGAATAACTACTGAACTAAGACATATATTGTTATGATTCCAGTGGCTAACGGTATGTTTTTATGGTCAAGGAATCTAAATATGTAGTCAAAGTATATGTGGGGCTAATATTTATGGTGGAAATCACAATATGCCAGGAATTGTTGCGCTTGGCGGAGGTCTGCGCTCTCCGAGTGCTTTCTAGTTGTTGTTGTTATTATTATTGTCTATCTTTCTTCATTTATTTTCTTGATTATCTTGTTGTATTGCAGTTTTTGTGAGTAGAGGCCTCGAACAGGCCCTTACGGGTCTCTTGCCTCAACTCTGCACCTCTTTTTATTGTTTTGTATGATCATGAAAACATATTTTACTTGTCATTTTATTCTATTTTTTTGGTGATTTTATATGCATGTGTGCTAAATAAATAATTCAAACTCAAATGCAGCAATCATGAGACTTAGTAACACAGTGGTTATAGACTTTTTTTTTTTTTTTTTTGCATCCCTAGGTATGTGTTCATAATAGTATGGCCCTCGGAGGACTTTATAAAAATTGAAATGGCCCTCGATATGAAAAGGGTTCCCCACCCCTGGTTTAGATGCTGTGATGTGTAGATTTTAAGTGTTTGAGGAATGCTGACAGGAAAGAGGAATGTGTGAATGTGTTACAAAAGTGCTGAAGCTGTTTACAACCGGACCCAGCATCCAGATGTATCATGTTTGTCAAAATATGAGAAGTTTGTTAAGATGGGAGATGTCAGAAGACAAGGAGTTATGAAATCCTGTTTCGAAACATATTCTGTTTGCACCAATAAAAGAGGCAAGCGAGCAGCAGACAATCAGACTTGACAGAGGAAGCTTGAACTGCTGCTTGACTCTCCCTTGCAAGGAACTCTTGTTGTTTGCGTGGTTGATCTGAGTCTAGTGACGAACAGCATGGGTAACTAAAACTTCACCCTCACATGATTCACCAGGTCTCCTGGAATGGTATGAATGTTTGATTTGTTGTTGGAAGGAGTGGAGGACTGCATTGTACGTGGGTCATAGGAAGTGCCTCAGCCCACCACCTCTGTTTAAGGATGGTTTTTCCAATTTGACATGGATAGCTTCCTTGACACCCCTCTCAAACCAGTGGTCTTCTCTGGCCAGTATCCATACTTTGCTGTCCTCAAAGGAGTGCCCGCTCTCCTTTAGGTGTAAGTGGACTGCTGAGTGCTGGCCTGAAGAGGTGGCACGTCTGTTCATTGGCTGCCCGTTAAATTTAAAATAATTTTCAAAATCCTTCTTCTGACCAACAAGGTCCTCTATATACTGGTCTACTTGTGGTCCCAGTTACTATCATAGGCAGACAAATTATCATACTTAGGGGGTCGTCTAATCATTAACATCTTAGTTATGCTGCTATAGGCCAAGGCTGCCAGGGTCCAGAAACATGATTACCTGACAGGCCTCTGTCACCCCACTGGGAAATCTCATCTCATCTCATCTCATCTCATCTCCTCTCCTCTCCTCTCATCTCATCTCCTCTCCTCTCCTCTCATCTCCTCTCCTCTCCTCTCATCTCCTCTCATCTCCCTCTCTCTACCCAGTCGGCCATTAGCAGGAGGGTCCCCCTACATGAGCCTGGTCCTGCTCAAGGTTTCTTCCTGTTAAAGGGGAGTTTTTTCTCGCCACTGTTGCTTGTTTGGGGTTAGGCCCTGGGATTCTGGAAAGCGCCTAGAAACAATTTTGATAGTAAAAGACGCTATATAAATAAAGATTGATTGATTGATTGATCGATAGATTGATTGATAGATAGATAGATAACGATGACCTGGATGATTGAGAATGTACACAGACATTCTCCTTCCTTGATGTTTCTTCTGATGTACTTAAGCATCTGCTGGATCAGGCTGTAGTTGGAATTAGTCTGTGGAATGTAAGTACAACATTGATCTCCAATAATTTCACAAACTCCTCCTTCTCTGGCTAGTAAGTAATCTAACACTGCTCTATGTTGCAAAATTCTTGCTCTCGTGGCTCCCTTTTCAGGATCATCTTCTATTTGCTCTGTTAGCTGCAGCACAGTGTCGTCAAATCTTCTAAACTCCAATATATATGTTTCCTCTAGCTACAGGCGAACCATGCATTGGAAAAAGGGTCATAAAGAATCCTTTCACATCACTCATATGCTGAGGTGACCTTGCAACAGCATCCCATTTACTTCTTCTATTTTGGATCTGCTGTGTCACATTATTCAGATGGGTTGTCACTTCTTCAGCTAGTCATGTCCTGCAACTTCACAGCTCTTAATTGACTGGAGGATTCCCCTGTTTCACTGACCTTGAGACAGGTGAGATCTATACCCTCACCCCCCTTTGTTTGTCAGACTTCCCCCACGGTCATTTTGAGCTGCTTGTTAGGGGTACCTGCTTCTTACAATGCAACAGGTGGATCCACAAGTGTTTCTCAGAGAGCTCCACTGTTATTGGGGCTGTTAGCAGAACTTGGAAAGGACCCTCCCACCGTGGACTGGAACAGCACTTCCTCTTGATCACCTTGATCAGGGCCCTGTCTCCTGGTTTTACCAGTGAGACGGCCTCCTGTTGACAGAAAGGTTCATCTGGCATTTAGTTAGACATCTTCATTTCTTTAACATTTTTCTCACATAATCACTCAAATAAATTTTTCCATCTGTTCAGGACTCAAAGGACTATTTACAATTGGCAGTTTAAATGGTCTGCTGTAGAGGATCTCAAACGGACTTAACTTGTTTGCCCCAAACATTCTGGCCAAGCTCTTCCTGGCTCAGCCATGCACTTTTTTAATCTGCTCTTTATTGTTCCATTAGCTCTCTTCACCAGTCCTGCACTTTGTGGGTGGTAGGAACAGTGGTGTTTTCGCTGAATGCCAAGATTTTTTCCTGTTTTCCAAATGATTTGTGGAATGCCCTACTGAGGAACAATATTTACATGGTGCTTTTGCCACTGTGATTGCATCTGGGTGTTTTTCTGGAACAATTTCTACCCATTTTGAGAAAGTGTCAATCAACACTGAACAATATCTGTACTGCCCTACCTTTTTAAGTTCAATGAAATCCAAATCCACAGTCTGAAAAGGATATTGTGCTTAGGGAAACTGCCCTCTCTTCGACCTTTTGTTTCCCTATGGGTTGTGTTTAGCACAAATCACATATGCTGGACAAAAAAATTTAAAGTAATTATTGAATCCATATGTAGTAAAGTCTGGTTTCCACTGAATCCTTCTGCACAGGAATTTTATCTGGTGACCATGAAGATTTTATTTTCTGCATCTGTCTGCATAGCTGATAAATGAGTCTCTGCTCTTCACAGTCTGTTTCATACAATAACTACTGTACATTTTTCGAACAGGCTAGAAAATTTAGTTTACACCACTATTAAAATCCTCACTCATTCTAAAAGATCATTTACAGATTATATTAAACTGTCTTTGTGGGCCACTGAATATATCTATAAAACCAACATTACTTTTCACTGCATATATGTCTAAGTGTCTGATATTGAAATGAGGTAATGATCACATGGACACTTTCAAGTTGGTGGCAACAAAAATATAATATAGTATATATTTTGTAGCAACGGTGTGATTTTATCTTTGCATGCTCTGTTGATTTCAGGGACAATCATCCATCACACTGACCAGTTCAATTATTTAAATAATTTACATCCACATTTCCTAAACGGGGTAAAGGTCTGAACCATTAATCATGCAAACGCTCAGTCACCAATACTGATGGGAAGCTTTATTTCAACAGTTTGTTTTCCTCAGCTAAATGTGCTATTTTATGTTTTTGTAAACTTTCATCTCATCCACTCACCATCCAGCCTCATTCTGTACATAAAAGTATAGAATGAATCCAGCAATGAATCAGGCTCTTTTCTTCTTCCACACCAATGCACACATGAACTGACCAGGTAGGGGTTGTAGATTTGACTGAAAGAAAGAAATGCAGTGCACGCCATTTGACTGTCACATGATGTGAAACATGTACAGCAGTGTAAACACAGAATGTTGGTGAGTTTTACACACATTACTCCTGTAGATCACTTCATTATCATGAATAACGTGTTCCAGGATTACGCAATGGACAAATTTTTGATCAGACACATGAATTTGCGAAAAAAAAACAACAACATTATCTTCAAAGGACAGTGTAACAATATTGTGCAGCTCTATTAGTTTTCCCGTTATTTTTCCCTATCCCCCCAAATTATATGATGCAAACTATTGGCTGAAAACCTGAACATGGCAAGAACAAGTGTAGTAATAGATTAACACATATATTCTTCTTTTTAAAAAGTAGACAGCAGTGAAATCCCATTGAACTCTTTATGGTTACAAGCTTGGAAAATCAACCAGGCAATATTGAAGATGGGCTTTTAGAACAAAAAGCATAAGCAAAAAAAAAATTATATATATATATATATCAATATAACTTTGTAAAAATGCTGGCAATGCTAGAAAAAAAATAACAATAATAATCCCTCTGTTAAGGGTTGAACAGCCTTGTGCAAATAGCAGTAACAGTACATCAGTGCTAATCCTGATGCCAATCAATCAACTCTTCACTTTATCTTTCAAGTTAAGCTGACTGCGTGACTTCTCACGCCACCTGCTGGTCGTAAATGGGCATCCACGGCGCACAATTGAACAGCAAATAAATAACAGGGAAGGAAGTGAGTGGCAATACTTCAGGAGGTGAACACAAGTAGAACACCAGCTATAAGTGTGTGTGAACATACACTTCGCCCTTCGCCTGAATGTAAACACCATTTTCAATGTTAGTTACCCTAAAGAGAAACCATGACATACACAGATTCACACTCTTATGCACATTTTATAGACATAGATTTAACCTTACACTCACACATTAGGCAAAGTAGATTTAGATGGCTTTTTTTTTTTTTAAACCTTTCTTCACGTTCATATCAGCACACATCCATTTTACATTTCCCATAGCCAACACCCCACACAATTAATGAGAATGTTTAGATTTCACTTTTAAATGACTCCTACACAGGGCTACCATTTACATTTACTTGGAACATTGAAACATTTGAACTTGATTCTCCTTGTACAAATCATGTCTCATTTCACATAAGGTGGCTTTTGTATTTGTGACGGTAGAAATGTGATGTGAAACTAAAGCATTTGTGAACTGACAATACTATGAGAAATATTTAATGTCAGACAGGTGCATATTTGTGGTGATCTCAGACCAACAAACCTCATAAGTTTGCAGACAAAAACAGCAGTCAGTCCATCAATAAATTCAGCTTTTCATAGTTTTAAGGTCTATTAGTTCCCATTTTAATAGTTGCATTTTTTTGGGCTGTAAATTGTATTTACACACACATTCTATGTCTTGTTATTGTGCACACATATGAAATGAGCCAATGATGTGAATAAGTTTAAATATGGAAATAAATGTTCTCCATATCAACCACTGACATTTTGGGAATGTCTCTGCACCATTTATTATTTGCATCCATCCATTTTCTATGTGTTTTACTAATGTGGGTAAACCTGGGTAAACCAATTTATTTAAAGGAAAATTTAAAGGATTTATACCATCCTTCTGCAAAAACCTCTTTGGTGGTTTGTACCTGCTTAAAATAAAACCCTACATTCCACCTTTTCAGGCCTTTAAACAAGGGATCCACTGACAATTTTCAAACTCAAAAAATATCCAGACTTGTGAGGGAACTTCCCCAAAACTAGCATGTGGCCATTGAAGGATGTCCAAGATGGAACTCCCATTTACATAAATGTGTTTTACAGTTGAAATCAATCAAGACATGTGTTTAAATATCCAGGATTCAAGAACTCTTACATGATGCATTCACGCATGCAGATCCAGGTGTGATCTCAGGTGGGATGCTTCACTGGAGCTGAGGGGATCCATCAACCCACAATAGTTGGTTTCTGTGGAAAGGCCCATTGAGGCCAAGGACAGGGTTTCTCATGAGTCATTAAAAAAACCAAAAAGAACAGTTCTTCCCCCCACCCCAACTCCTTGGTTTTTAGTGCCTCCCGCTCTTCATCGGCCAAGGAGGGTAAGGGGGTCTTTGTCATTCTAGCTCTGCCCAAATGGATAGGGTCCATGAATGCCCTGTTTAAAAAAAGGTTCGCAGTTAATTAAGATGAAAAAGTAAAAGCAAAACACACAGACCTGATATAAAAAAACAAAATAGTTTGCTGTTTTTAACTTCAGGCTTTCAACTTCTTACTTGACATACAGTATATATGACAGCATTAGTCTTCCTGCAGTCCCGTTGAGATTTACATCTTATGACAACACACTAAAACAATGTTCAATGTGTCTGAATTCAATCACATGGTCAGCGGTTTGGTCTTTTTGAGCACTTGAAGCAAACATTTATGTTGTAAGTTAAGCCTATCTCTGATTAAAAAAAACTGATTGGTTTTTGTGCTTTCCAGAAATGGGGAAACATTGAAATTATATAATCTATTACATATGGACAGAGCTGTTTGTTTTTTTGAATTATTACTTTAAGTGCGAGTCAATCTGCCAAATATGTTTTTCAATATATTTTAATTTAAAGACTGTCGGGCCTTTCTGCATTCAAGTATATAAGAAGGTGATGTTCTGGTTTCATCTGGATAACTAGGTAAAAATTGATATAAACACTAATCTACCTTAATACATTTAAGCATGCACAACAACATAGAGAACACTACCCATGGATTAATTAAATGATTTCTTATATTCAATTCATACCTGACCATATGTCACCACAGAAAGATTGGTTTGGAGACCATTTGATGCTCTATTTACAGCATTATGTGACAGTCCATTTTGATCTTCTTGGTTTGGCTCTTGTGTTTGATCCCACACTCCGCTAGGGTCTTTGAAGCTATTGTCAGGTGTGTCACACTTGTTCTTCTGTGGGGAGGCAAAAGGGTTGAAATCTTCCTGGACGTTACGCTGTGGTTGTGTGTTGAATTCTGTCTCAAAGGAGGACAGCTGCTGGGTAACCCCAAGAAGCCCTCCAACTTCTACACTTATAATCACCCAGATTACATCTGTGGAGACAATCAAGAAAAAAAACACAGGTCAAGTAATCTGTCCTCTTTTACAAACAAATGTGTAACAATATAGATTCGCTACCTCCATAGAACAATCCAGTTGCTGTACACATCCTCCACTGGCCTTGGTACATGCCTGGAGCTGCAGGACTTTTCATTTGCACACTTATATCTGATATTTCCTGGGGCTCTAGTGACTTTACCATAACTGTGTTAACATGCCCAAACTGATGCCCACCAATGTACTTTAGAGTAACCCCAGGGGGCCACGCATCTGTACCTATAACCCACAAAGATGGCAAAACTCAGCTCAACAACCAAAGCAATTACAAAATTAGCATTTACTGTGGTAGGTCCACATTCAGAATAGTTACGTATACTGTACCGTACATGGGAAAGTACAAACCTGTGTTTTGTATTCTCCAGGTCTTTGTGAAGGGGGTATCTGGAGGAACAGATTCTCCTTCGCCAATTGTCACATCTTCAACAAAGGACATGGACGGTGTGTTGGCAATGGGACTTTCAAAGTCATAATATGCACCAATAGCAGCCTGCAGGTTCCTGTTCCGATGACAAAAAAATTCTGTTTAATATAAAAGGTAACATCAACATCAGCAAGCGTTCGGGTAAAGTGGCAAAAACAGGTGGAAATGTGCATATTTACTTATTGAAAGAAATTACAATGAACAAACATTATTCAACTACTTCTTACTGGAGTGTGGCGGACAGCCCTCTCTTTTGCAGGCTGCAGTTTTTGTTATGTTTTTATCTTACTGTTTACATTTAACTGAACTCAATCCTACACTTAAACCATCTGTCAATTTTCTCATTAAGTAAAACCTAAAAACATGTTTACATTTGTGACAACCATTAATGAAATGCAGTTAGAAATAAAATGCAAAAAAAATGTTGCACTAAAAAGTAAAATTTTAAATTGATATTCTAAATTTTTGGGAAACATTTTCCCTCTTCTGACCTTTGAAAACTAACAGCATAGAAACTGCTGGAAAAGACAAGACATACAGGTGCTGGAGGGAGAAACATCTACTGCTTGCTGATTGTTTTGGTCTGTGATGCTTTTCAACCAGAAAATAATTTCAATACTGACCAGTTGTGTAAGGCCATTCTTGTAAATGAATAGTACAGACTATTACTGTATAAATACATATATTCCTGTGTTGTGCTACTGTATGGAAAAAGGGCAATATTTCACCTAATTGACCAACAAGATATACTTTTGACCGCGAATGTAAATATGATCATAAATCCTTTCATTGTATGAAAATTCTGAAACCCATAGCAAAATAATTATTGTATAGTTGTTAAATGTACCACCAGCAATAAAAGATGATTGGGTAAAAATTTCTATTGATCACCCAGTGATAGGAAAATGTTAATAAATGTAGTATCAGTCTAAAAGTAATTTTTTCCACTGGAACAAGAATTTGGGAAGAAAAAAATCCACGAGGAGACTAATGTAGATAACACTCTACTGAACTAATCTTATTCACTATTTACCCTTTAAAAGTATCAAAATAGCATATCATATATAGCACTTTGTTTTAATTATTATTATTTCATTCTATCAATGAAAGCCACTTTCAATGAAAGGCAAGATAAATGTTGCACTATGTTGTAAAATAGCTCTTTGCTTTAATTATCATATTCTACCAATTTGGATTTGACCCTCAACCCATAATTTCTATTGTCCCCCATGACATCTTAGAGTCTTGGTGATGGTTCTGAACAAATCTTTATATTATTAGTACACAATAATTGCACATGGACGTCTGAAAATCTTCCTGAAACTCTTAAACGTTGTTATAATCTGTAGAACACCATATAACTGCAGATGGCCAGTAAACCGTAGTGTGCAAAGTCTACCAAATAACACTTGCGGTCATTCATCGAGTTTGACGCGCAGTTTTGGAAGCACCTTTCATTTTCTATTGTTTTTTTTTTTTTTTTAACATGTCAATTGCAACGACAGTACTTCACACATAAAGTGACATCCCATACTGAGGATACAAATTGCTGTGATCAAGCCTGTGAGCAGATAATCACGACTAGTTCCAAGTAAGACTAAAGGTGCAAGGTATTACTAGAATATGCTGAACATGAAGCAACTAGGTCTAGAGTTTTCTCAACAAACTATTAATTAAGTTAAAGTTATTTACTGATAGTTAATTTCTCCCCTTTCAGAAAGCCAGCTGATAGTCTACCTCATCTTTTTGCATGAATATCACCATCAAGCAGAAAAACAAACTTTTCAATTTATGCTTGCTGTCAAAAAGCATCACTAAGGAAACTCATATATTCCAAACAATACCATAAGGAGCCTAACTAAATAATTTTCATCGTATGCTTTAGTTGTTCTTAGCAATTTTTTGTATGCCAACAACCCAATTAGATCAGTAAGTAGGCTTCCATTAGCTGTCCGACAGAAGGCCACCGAATCCCCGGACTCACCAGTTGGTCATATCCAGGAAGAATGCGCACCCGGCTGGGTTGAGCTGAAATCCCAGAAGCTTTTGAAACTCGGAAATGAGTACATCTTTGTCCGTGGTGCCCATGCAGCGGAACTTTTGCATAAGCTCCGCGTCCACGTCCATGTCTGTGCCCTCCATGAGCAGCGGTTATCCCGTAGCCAAGACGGGGTGTTGTGGGGGTCCTCTCTCAATTTAGTCCGAGGCCTTGTCCAGCCATAACCAGCTCTACAACAACAAGCTTCAGTGCGCATGGCATGAACAGGGGGGACGATGTTTGACGTTGCAACAAGCCCGCACGTCACTTTCGCCAATCAAGTATTAGGCGTCGACGTCATCTGTTGCTATTTGTAGCCTGGTTTTCATTGGTTTCTCAATAAAAAAGAGAAAGTCCCCGTTCGTCAGACACCCAAACAAATTTAGAATCTGAAAGTAATTCATTCATTTATTCATCCAGCCAGTCACGCATTTACATTATGTTTCAATACAATGATCCTAGGATCACAAATCGAAACATTGCAGTTCTTTAAAAACTTTGAATTGTAGTAGTTTAGTTTTACAATATAAAGATACATCTCACAGTGCAATGCAGTGAAAGAGACATACTGCAGCATAAAGCCCAATTCAAGATAATTAGACATAACACAAAAGTGACCAAATCTGTCCTTCTGTAAGTCCAAATTTAATGTGATTAAAGACCAAATTTAATGTAATTTTCTGACACTGGTACTTTGAAACCTATCCAAGGTAGTTTTCTTCTCTTGAAGACGTTTCGCCTTCTATCCAGAAGGCTTCTTCAGTTCTGAAATCGCTGGGGAGAGAGCTTGAAAATATATAGCCCCTGTGGACTATTTGCATGCTAATGATCTGGGTGGTCACCTGAGAGTCGTTAGCGGCGTGGTTGGTCGGGTCGTTCACCTAGTTTCTGTTGAGGTGTCTCCCCTTTGTCTGCTGGATCACATGGTGATGAGTCACTGGGTCTCCTGGAATGGTGTGAATGTTTGTTTTGCTGTTGGAAGGAGTGGAGGACTGCATTGTACGTGGGTGATAGGAAGTGCCTCAGGCCACCACCTCTGTTTAAGGATGGTTTTTCCAATTTAACATGGATAGCTTCCTTGACCCCCCTTTCAAACCAGCGGTCTTCTCTGGACAGTATCCTTACTTGGCTGTCCTCGAAGGAGTGCCCACTCTCCTTTAAGTGTAAGTGGACTGCTGAATCTTGACCCGAAGAGGTGGCACGTCTGTGTTGTGGCATTCTTCTGTGGAGAGGTTGTTTGGTTTCCCCAATGTACAGTTCCTTGCATTTCTCCTGGCACTGTACAGCATAAACAACATTACTTTGTTTGGGTCTTGGTGTCTTGTCCTTTGGGTGTACTAACCTCTGTCTGAGAGTGTTGCTGGGTTTGAAATGAACCGGTATGTCGTGTTTCTGGAGGATCCTCCTAAACTTCTCCGAGACTCCAGACAGGTAGGGGATGGAAACGCTGCGGCGTTTGTTTCTCTCCTCCTCTCCTTTGCTGGGGTCTGGCTTTCTTGAGGTTTTGGTGAAGGCCCAGTCTGGGTAGCCACATGTTTTGAGAGCTGTCTTAATGTGGTCCTGTGGTGGGTATTTCTCTGGCCCGGTGTTGGAGAGTTCTGATCACTCCCAGCTTGTGTTCCAGTGGGTGGTGAGAGTCAAACTGAAGGTACTGGTCGGTATGTGTAGGTTTTCTGTAGACTTTGATGGTGAGATTTCTGTCCTCAGTGATCTTGACTGCGCAGTCCAGAAAGGCCAGACTGTTTCCTTTTACATCTTCCCAGGCGAATTTTACATGCTCGTCTGTTTTGTTGAGGTGATCGGAGAACACTTCCAATTCTTGTGTTTGAATTTTGACCCACTGTGTAGCAGTGGCTGGAACAAATCCTCAAAATAGAGCGTTGAAAAAAGTTTTTTTTATTTTTATTATTATTATTGTTACCTTATATAGGGAACCCTCTGAAGATCTCACATATTATGGGAATTAAGGATGGGCGATACCACACTTTTGGGATTCGATACGATCCCGATACTTTTTCTTGTATTTTCATCGAAATCGGTACCGTTCATTTCTTACTGGCAATTTTTGTCAGTCAAAATATTATTACATTGAAGACAAATCACAAGACAAATACAGACCATTTATATACAATTTATTATGGTCTATTGATTACTAGGATTTCCTTATCCTTTAAACCTGCATAAGACAGTTGTTCCATGAGATGTCTGTGTAGATTCTCAATGTTCCATGAGAAAATTAACTAGAACAATGTCTGACACCATCACACCTTTGGTGCACTTGAGGTATGTCATCACACTTTACTGAAGTCTCAGATTGCTGTTCAGAAAAAGTATCATATTCACATTTTCTGCTTTAAGACGATTGCGTCTCTGGCTGATTATTTCCTCCGGCTCTGCCTTTTGCTCTGACTGTGTCGGCTCGGCGGGCTATGTTGCACGTTGATGCTCATTCGCTATCTCCTGTCACGTGACATGGGCCAGCTCAATACGCCGCCAGGTATAGGGGTGTCCCGGCACATGTTAATTTAAGTAACTAATCTAAAACGGCGGAAAGTGATGCATACACCCCCAAATGTTTTTAGTTAGTATCGATATTTTTAAAAGAAAATCGATACCAAATGAGTAGCTTGTGAGTATCGATATATCGATACCACGGGATCGATCCGCCCATCCATAATGGGAATACTTTTCGAGAACACCCAGATCCGCCAGAAGATTCGAAGAAGAGTCGGCTACAAATTCGATAGTTGTTTGTAACAATAAAATTGTCTCTTCTAATTTGACCCGTCGTTTCTGCAATTCTATGTTTTTTGGGATAGGCATGGAAACTGAGAATGTAATTTCACGTAGCGGATGCTGTACATTGTGGCACACAACAGTGGTGGCTGGAAGTGCTGTCCTCCCCTTTTTAAAAGCATAATTTGTTCGTTTACACGTCATCCTGAAATTTAGTCGATATGTTGTAAATACGATGGATTCAATAAACGACACAATCAAAAAATAGCTTCGCATGCTGCTTGGGTGACTTCTGCTACTGTTTTGTTATTGCCCTATTCTTTGGTGACCGGATGTTAAGCAACGTCCTGAAATTTTACCGGAACTACGTCACCACCTCTTGTGCATATTGCCCATTCCGGAATCGTGCTTTTGGCAGAGGTAGCTGTGGACCATGCCTAAGTATGTATAATATTTACTCTTTATGTTTAGTGTGATTTTAGATTATTTTTAACCCACTTGACGATTGTTTATGAGTAAAAACAATGGAAGTAGCGTATGCATCAAAACTGTGTCCCATTTAGATCCCTGTATATCTCGGTTTGTCTTTAGATTAAAACAAGCAGCTTTGTTCGGGCTTCGTCTATTAGCTGGAACTAAACTTGTAAACCCAAGAGATTAACTAACGATGATTTTAACATGCATTGCAATGAATATATAGAATAGACCTTCAATGATTTTGGTTGTAAGAAACGAAGTTTTTTTGTCGGGGTGTTTAATCATATTTTATATCCAATGGGTTAGTAGGATAATGCTCAATTTCAGTTGAAACGTAGAATGTGTATGGTCTAGAAGAAAATATATTGGTACATAATAGTAATTGTCTAGACATTGTGCTAGACGCTGTTCTTACGTGTTTTTTAATCTTTTTTTATAAAGGTTTTACTGTGATTATTGTGACACCTACCTTACGCACGACTCGGTAAGTTCGTTGTTATTGATTTGTACATTTCATATGCAAAATATCATTACGTTTGTTCTATTTCCCTTGTAGCCATCAGTGAGAAAGACTCACTGCAGCGGCCGTAAACACAAAGAAAATGTGAAAGACTACTATCAGAAATGGATGGAGGAGCAGGCTCAGAGCCTAATCGATAAAACAAGTACATACGTTTTCTTTTTTACAAAAAGAAGTATAAGTTTATTAAGATGTGCTTAATAAAATACAGTCCATACAATGTTCACCACCTAATAACTCTGCAGTTTCTTTTTTCTCCTCGAAAAATCCAAATAATCAGTTTTAAGTCATTTGAAGCATCATTACAAATAAAATAAAAAATTGTATTTACAAAAACTTGTAACCTAACAAATATTGCATTTTTGGTTGCCTTTATCTGATGTATTTTATTATTTTAAACAGCGGCTGCTTTTCAACAAGGAAAGATTCCTCCCACACCTTTCCCAGGTGGTCCTCCCCCAGGTGAGTAAATTATCTTTGTTTGGCAATCTAAACAAAAATCAGAAGACTTTTGAGTTGTATCCTTTATATGGAGAAAACTATTGTGATCTTGTCATGTAGTTGTGTCTTTGTTAAGACAAGCTAAAACCTATGCATATTGTTTAGTGGTGTAGTTTTAACCATTTTTCACAGAAAGAGTTGTTAAATTCATAAATTTCATTCTGTGTTAAGTATAAGTAATGTGTAAAGACCGACGTGTGCATCCATTGTGAAGGGTACAAACTCCTAATATGGTTTAAATCTCTTTTAAAAAGCATGTCTCTTATCAGTTTTAAATGTTGTTTAGAAGTCGGAGGTTACATTATTGTTTGGAATTTAGGTGGCCCTCCTCGACCAGGCATGCTCCCAACTCCCCCAATGGGAGGCCCACCTATGATGCCCATGATGCCCCCACCCCATGGAATGATGCCTGCTGGACCAGGTAGGACTTGTGTACCAAAAAGTCTTCTTTATTTTAATCATTTATCATCATTGCAATATTAATTTATTTGATATGGCATCGTAAAAAACAGCCCTTGAACTCACTCTCATTATCTCCCATGTTAACTTAATCTATCTATCAAAACTGGAAAAATCTTTGAGTTTTAACTTGTTTTTTTCTACCTCATTTAATGTAATCTAACAAAAAACTCATACACATATATTCTAAAGTTTCTTGGGTTTAACAAATCCACAACGATATAGGTAATTTCTAAGTGGTGGAAATAAGCATTTGATTACAGGTGGATTCTGTGCTAATTAATGATCAGTCTCAGAGGGAGGACTGAAGTGTCGGCCTATATAAAAATAAAAAATGCTATGATAAAATGTGTTCCCAACACATGTTGTATTGATACATATAGTTTATATTCAACTTTACTTATTAAATCATTCTTAGCCAATAATGTGGAATATTTTGTTTTTGTTGTATTTTATTTTGCAAAAAATGCCCTCTCTTTAGAATAAATTCCTTCATCATATTGCAACAAGCTTATACACCTTAGACCTGATAGAAAAGCCACTGTACTGGTGGAATATCTTTGATGGATTTGTCATTCAAGTCAGATGCTGATTTTTTTTTTTCTTCCCCCAATAAAACTGGATTGTTGGAATGTATAAATCTTTTTCATTATTTTTTTTTCTAGTGTTGATTCACTAGTCACTTGTCAACAAAGTAAACCTAAAGCTGAAATAGATTTGAAGTAAAATATTTAATGTTTTGTTTATATATCGTAAATCATATTGCCATTGCATCATTTTTCTAATATTGTGCAGCCCTACTTTAATGTGTTATGGAAGAAGCAGCGGGGTGGAGCCAGGTGAGTCATTTTTGGTACTAACTACTGCATTTTACATGACTGTCACATTCAGGTGGTATGAGGCCGCCGATAGGTGGACCCATGCAGATGATGCCAGGACCCCCACACATGATGCGTCATCCTCGACCTATGATGATGCCAGCCAGGCCGGGCATGATGCGACCAGACCGATAAGAACTAATAGATATTGTCTCTTAATCATTGCCATCAAGACTGTCTCATCCAGACATTTGCTTAAACACTTGGATTTGTCTTTTGTCCCCTGTTAGAATTGTAATATTTATTACTTTTCACATTACTTTTCAATTTCAGACCATTTTAATTTTTTTCCCCTATTTTTAAAAAACAGTTTTTTCTTTTTGTTAGAAAAATCTTGACTTGCCACTTTTGAGAAGTCATATTTTACCGCCTTATTTTCTTGCTTTGTTTTAGGTTTTATATATTTTTGATGTATTTCACAGCATTGGTTTGATAAATAAAGCAATGATTTCAAACAGGGTTTCAGGCTAAACTTCATGTCGATAAAGACACCTTGCTATCAATATCACGACAGAGCACCTTTCATTGACAGCAGGAAGGACTAACAATTGATTGTTATTGTGGGCTTTAGCAATTTGTAATGACTCACTATATGCAGAGTGAATGTGTACCCTACTTTTTGCCGAAAGGCACCTGGGATAGGCACCAGCCCCTCTGCGACTGCACTCATAAAACAGCAGATGATATGGATGGATGGCTTCAAGATAGGCAAGATGACTTCACTTAAAAATATGCACCTTACATTAAATGTACTGTTTTAATATCTATTTCTTTGAAGTAATTTATTACACAAGTGATGGTATAAAATAACAGCTGAGGTTAAATTAAAGGGAGATTTCAAGTTTATTGGCAACACTTTTTAGATTAAGACTGATTCCAGATGATGGAAATGGTGTGATGTTTGTAAAGCAACTTACACTAGAAATAAAAACGGCAATATTTTGTCACATTTATCTTTAATCGTTCAAAAAGGTGATTTGATGTTTTTTCCAAGTCACTTTTTAGAATGATTACAACAAAATTTCCAACCTTAGTTTCCAACTTAATTAGTCAAATGAAAATATAAAATATTACAGGTAAAAGTTAAATCTAAATGTTGAAAAATCTAAATCTAAATAGGTACCGGTAATCAAAATACTATTCAAATCTCTCGGATGAGACTAAAGTAGTTAAAATACAAATTTACACTGCCGGTAACAGGAAGTACCAAAATAAAAGCCCTTCACTTTAGACTGTATTAACAGATTCAATAACTAATTAAACATATTGGGGGGGAAATGGGCATTTGTACATATTTACCATCATGATAATTATCTAAAATAATAACGCGTGTTTTGGGGAAATGCATATTGATATTGTCATTTACCGTACCTTCAATGGTGGGCTTCCGACTTATGACCTGCCAGCCATGAGGGGAGCTCACTGTGTCTCAATTATTATACCTGCTTTCCCGAGGGCCTGCATTCTCCTGCCCCTTCCCGATTACACTTTACTACTATTGTAGGTCGCCAACCGTCCCTTGAAAAACAGAATCGTCCCGTATTTAGAAACAAATATACGCCGTCCATATTGATAAAACGGGACGCACTAGTTATCCTAGTCTGAAAATACAGAATCGTCACTACAATTTGCGTCACCTAATGAACAAATCAAGATTAATACATTTTGGGCGATATTTATTTATTGCCCTGCCTCTCTGGAATGAGCTTCCCATTGTCCAATGAGCCACCGTTATGTACTGTAACTGTTACCTTTACAACACTACGGATCACTTTTGACCAATCTATAGTGCTGTTAGTGTTGCTAAGGTATGCCTGAGACGCTACCTTAGTGGCTGCAGCGCATCATTTCCCCAGAGATGTCGGATTTCATTTGTCATCTCATTTTGTAAGCGTAAGTTTATGGGCCTTTATTTTGATAGTTCCTGTTACCAGCGGTGCAAATTTGCATCATAGTATTGTACTGGCGTGGCTGATATTTTCTTCGCACACTTCGGGCCCGTAGTACTAATTGAGCTTTGGTTACACTGCGCTGCCTATCTGAGTGTTGCTGATAATGTCCATCCCTCTGCTGATGGCTACTTCCAGCAGCATAATGCACCATGTCACCATGCTTATATAATCTCAAGATGGTTTCTGAAACATGACATTGAGTTCACTGTACTCTAATTGGTCGACACATTCACCAATCTAAAAGAGCACCTGTGGGATTTTGTGAAATGGCAGTTTTGCATCAATGAGGTGCAGCTAACAAATCTGCAGCAACTGCACGATGCTATCATATCATAATGCATCAAAGTCTCTGAGGAATATTTCCAACACGAATGTGTGCCACAAAGAATTTAGGAGGCTCAGAAGGCAAAAGGGGGTCCAACGTTTTACCAGCAATGTGTACCTAATAAGGTGGCCAGTGATTATATCAGCCGCTATATCTGCAGGGAACATCTGAAAACTACAGCTCTCTGCAATATGAGTTACACTGTAACTCATAACAGTGTTGTGTGCGGAGCTGAACGAACCCACCAATCACGGTGTGGCGGCACCACTAAAAGTCCATCACTCTGTCACAGCCAATGAAATAGCAACACAATGGCGGGGTATCATAGCTCCGAATACATCCCAGAGTCGGAACCTCTCATAAACAAAACGTGAAGTACTGTCATTTAAAATAGTTTTTATTAATGCTACCACATGCGTAGTATATTGAAATATTTATATTACTAAATGTAGATTTTTGCTATATTAAAATAAAATGGTAAATATTGGTGATTGTGATATATCCCTACCACCATCCCTATATAAACCTACACCAATGGTGTGTGTGAGTGTGTGGGGGATGCGTCGGCTAAACACTGAAACAGAAACTTCAGTGGCACCAAGTGGAATTATATAAATTACACAGTCCCAAACATGTCTTTTTCAAAGCCTGCAGTGAAGAGAAAGGTGGGTGATGAGCACAGACAATTTCAATTTTTTCTATTTATTATTATTATTAGTGATTAACAAAATAAATCACTCATTAATTCTTAAGTTGTTTATTTATTTTTCATCTTATTTTGTGTTAAAAAATAAAGATATTTGCGATCGTTGGAATGTTTTTATCAGAGCTTTTCTTGTGGAAACCCTGATGCGGCCCAGCCTCTCCCAGACTCTGCCTCCAGCAGCCCCCAGGAAAATTGAGTTTGAGGCCTTTGAGTTACAGAAACTATAATGTGCAGACGTCATAATTATGTTTCAACAGATGGTGCTAAAGAGATATGCTAACTCGATCTAAAAGAATGGATGATCTGAAATGAGATTGCATAGAATATATTAGTTCTCTCAATCTGACATGATATTTTTGTGGCTTTATGGTTTGCAGGCTGTGCTTGAATTGACAAAGCAGATTATTTTTTTTAACCTAATGCCTCAATGCTTTATGAATCATTAGCTAGTAGGCCTATATACTGTATGTCCACACATGCTGAAGGAAAAACTCTAATCATAATTAATTTAGTAATTTTTCCTCTTTAAAAAAACCTTTTGTGGTAATCATGAATTTTTCTATGTGATTGTATATCACATAAAATTTGACCCCACTTTAATGGACAAATTCAATTTTGTGTCCTGTAAAAGACTATCTACTCCATGAGACAGGAATAAAACCATGCTAATGCACATTTCATGCATATGCCGAGTAAAGGCGGATGCACGTATGTGTGCCACAAAGAATTTAGGAGGCTCAGAAGGCAAAAGGGGGTCAAACGTTTTACCGGCAATGTGTACCTAATAAGGTGGCCAGTGATTATATCAGCCGGTATATCTGCAGGGAACATCTGAAAACTACAGCTCTCTGCAATATGAGTTACACTGTAACTCATAACAGTGTTGTGTGCGGAGCTGAACGAACCCACCAATCACGGTGTGGCGGCACCACTAAAAGTCCATCACTCTGTCACAGCCAATGAAATAGCAACACAATGGCGGGGTATCATAGCTCCGAATACATCCCAGAGTCGGAACCTCTCATAAACAAAACGTGAAGTACTGTCATTTAAAATAGTTTTTATTAATGCTACCACATGCGTAGTATATTGAAATATTTATATTACTAAATGTAGATTTTTGCTATATTAAAATAAAATGGTAAATATTGGTGATTGTGATATATCCCTACCACCATCCCTATATAAACCTACACCAATGGTGTGTGTGAGTGTGTGGGGGATGCGTCGGCTAAACACTGAAACAGAAACTTCAGTGGCACCAAGTGGAATTATATAAATTACACAGTCCCAAACATGTCTTTTTCAAAGCCTGCAGTGAAGAGAAAGGTGGGTGATGAGCACAGACAATTTCAATTTTTTCTATTTATTATTATTATTAGTGATTAACAAAATAAATCACTCATTAATTCTTAAGTTGTTTATTTATTTTTCATCTTATTTTGTGTTAAAAAATAAAGATATTTGCGATCGTTGGAATGTTTTTATCAGAGCTTTTCTTGTGGAAACCCTGATGCGGCCCAGCCTCTCCCAGACTCTGCCTCCAGCAGCCCCCAGGAAAATTGAGTTTGAGGCCTTTGAGTTACAGAAACTATAATGTGCAGACGCCATAATTATGTTTCAACAGATGGTGCTAAAGAGATATGCTAACTCGATCTAAAAGAATGGATGATCTGAAATGAGATTGCATAGAATATATTAGTTCTCTCAATCTGACATGATATTTTTGTGGCTTTATGGTTTGCAGGCTGTGCTTGAATTGACAAAGCAGATTCTTTTTTTTAACCTAATGCCTCAATGCTTTATGAATCATTAGCTAGTAGGCCTATATACTGTATGTCCACACATGCTGAAGGAAAAACTCTAATCATAATTTAATTTAGTAATTTTTCCTCTTTAAAAAAACCTTTTGTGGTAATCATGAATTTTTCTATGTGATTGTATATCACATAAAATTTGACCCCACTTTAATGGACAAATTCAATTTTGTGTCCTGTAAAAGACTATCTACTCCATGAGACAGGAATAAAACCATGCTAATGCACATTTCATGCATATGCCGAGTAAAGGCGGATGCACGTATGTCACCCAAGATCAAGAGAGACTTATCAATATTCAATCCAGTCCACAGAGTTGAGAGTTGCCCTCCAGGGGATTGTTGAGAGGGAAAAGTATTTTAGGTCAATAGCTTGAAGAAGTATTAGATGAAGCTGAATTGAGTTTTTTCAGACATGTACAGTATCTTGTTCCTCCCAGCATGTACTCGGCCAGGTGGAGAATAATAATCCCAACTTCGGTGCTGATTCTGTACATCCCCCAGGCACCTAATTGTGCAATGACCAACACTGACACACATGGCTGCAGGGTGAGTACGGTAATTGATGAAAATAATTAGAGAGAAGAACAATTGTCAGGGCAATTGGTAAACTTCAATAATCCACATTGCTACTTCTATCTTCTTTCTTGTCCGCACCTCTGCTCTGTCTCCTCCCCTCTCTCTCTCTTCTGCCCAGTGCTACTCTGTAATTTAATCCATTTATTCAGGGCTCCAGATCAATATCCATTTTCCTTTGCCACAGAGAGCCCCTTGATATTGCCTGTTTCAGACAGAATTTGCGCCAGCCAGCAGGAGCCCCCATGGGCACACAGTCAAATACAGATGTAGTACAACCAACTCTGTATATCAGAAAGCAAGCATAGGCTAAAGCTAATCTTTTTTCATCTGCACTAGGAGTGCAGCTGCATATATGAGGCAGAATACGTGGGTTCATTGCACACTTTTATATTCTTTGTGCCTACCACCTCAGAGGGATCGTTGTCTCCTACTGACACATTGATAGGCAAATGCTGGGGCTGTTAGCACATGACTTACATCAAATTAGATTGATTTATGGATAATTTTACTAATTTAAGTGACCAGAGAGAGAGAGTGAAATTATTGATCATTATTATTATCAGTTTAATACAGCATAGATGGGTTAGAGATGGTCATTAAATACAGAATGTACTGAAATGAAAAGGTTTCTATCACTGGCAATAGCCTTTTTTTCCTTCGGCAACAAAATTGAGCACTATCTATAAGCATGCTTGTGCCACTGGGTAAATATATTGAGCATACTGTCGGCTGCCCTACTTCAGTATGAACACTCTTTAGTCCATCCTGCAGCCTCCCCGCCCCTGGCTAGCTACATGCTCTGTAGACACTGACAGGTAATCTCCCATCACCTGCACTGCTGTGTCCCACATTGCCATGTTTTATAAATAAGCATGTTAAATATTCATCCTTCTGCATTTGCATTTGTTTGGTAAAAGTCAAAGGTTGTTCCCCTTTCGCTGCTAAAATTGCCCTGTCCTGTTAAGGCATGAACTCCACTAGACCCCTAAAGTCTAGTACACACACACACACACACACACACACACACACACACACACACACAATCAAAGTAGATTAAATCATATTATAATTGTTGCTTTCAATTTCCAATCCTAAATGTCTAAATTTGGGATTCTTAACCTAATTTTTCATAGAACCTCACCTAAGACTAGAGGATTTGAATTTTTTATCCTTGTCAACTCAAACATATGGTTCTCATTCATACATGCATGTAAAAGCAGTTGCAAATGTATGCCTGGTCTGAATTTACTGGGCTCTATAAGAAAATATTTTCCTGTGAACACATTTGACCTGCCAGTGTATATTTCCTCATGATTCATCCTCAAACTGAATGTGATTATTTGTTATTCTTTTTTTAATCATTTGATATCTGTTGTAAAACTGTTCATAAAGCTATAATTACTAGTTTATGATCTCTGTAAGTAAAATTTGTAAAACCACAGTCAATCTTGTGGGAGATCAGCTATATTTAAAGTTAGATCAATAACATGCAACATAATTAATGTTAAAACCATTAAATTAACTTTTTTGGCTCCATCAGATGAAAATGTTTTCTTAGATTTGTCAGGTTCCCAGTTTCTTACGTCTTACGTCGGGGTACCACCCACAGGCCAACGAGCAGGCCGAGAGAACCAACCAGAGCCTGGAGGACGCCCTAAGGTGTGTGGCAGCCCAAGACCCATCCTCCTGGATCACCTACCTGCCATGGGTGGAGTACGCCCACAACTCCTTGGTTTCTGCCTCCACTGGTCTGTCTCCCTTCATGGCTTCCCTGGGCTACCAGCCTCCATTTTTTGAGGGGCAGGAGGAGGAGGTTGCTGTACCGTCAGTGCAGGCCAACATTCGCCGTTGCAGGAGGGTGTGGAGGCAGGTCCGTTCGACTCTACTGCGGACTTCTCGTTGATCCCAACTGCAGGCCAATTGACACCGGACGCCAGCCCCCTCCTATCAACCAGGTCAGAAGGTCTGGTTGTCCACCAAGGACCTTCCACTCCAGGTCGAGTCTCGGAAGCTGGCTCCTCACTTCGTGGGTCCCTTTGAGGTGGATCGGATGGTGAACCCCGCAGCCGTCCGCCTGAAGCTTCCCCCAGCATTGAGGATACACCCCACCTTCCATGTTTCCAAGGTAAAGCCCGTTGCAGAGTCGGATCTGGTTCCCCCGTCTGACCCTCCACCTCCTCCCCGCATTGTGGATGGAGGCCCTGCCTATACGGTCCGGAGTATCCTGGACGTCCGCCGACGAGGCCGTGGCTTCCAGTTCCTAGTGGACTGGGAGGGGTATGGTCCGGAGGAGCGATCGTGGGTTCCCCGCTGGTTCATCTTGGATACCAGCCTCCTCCGCGATTTCTACCATGCCCACCCGGAGAAGCCTGGAAGGACGCCCGGAGGCGCCCGTTGAGTGGGGGGTAATGTCAGGTTCCCAGTTTCTGGGAACTCTTTTGCAGGGTTTCTCCTGCGGGGGGCGGGGTGGAGCCATGCCTCAGCCGCAGGTAGTGCCGGGGACTGGTGCACCTGCAGACTATCGGTAATCAAGCCACCTATTTATGGACTGTTCTCACGGTTGGCCAGCATTGGAGTGTTTTGTCTGTTTCGGAATACCCCGTCTATACCCTCCTGGACTTTCGTGAGACTTTTTCCTTCGTGGATAACTTTTGAACCCGTTTATCGGGTTATTGTTTTGTCTTTATCCTTCATGGACTGCTTTCGACCCCGCTCGGGATTTTTGTCCTAAGTTTACATTCCCTGTTTTGATTAAGAACCGAGTTGTGGTCTCCACGCCTTTTTTTGAGTTGCCCAACGTTCTATAAACTTTAATAAAGCTTCTCGGAACGATACGCCACTGTGTCCTGCCTGCTTTCGGGTCCTGATACAACTGCTTGTAACAAGATTTTTGCTTCTAAATTCTACAAAGTGTACCTAGGGCAAACTGTAGTATCTACAAGAGTTCAATAATCATACTAAATCTTTGTATCCGTTATGCAGTTTTGGCAGTCGGCCTGAAAACTTTCAATTTCACTGCCACCGTTTCTGCTGACAGTAACAAAATGGAGTTGCTGAAGAAAAGGGTCACCTTCACATCCGCACTGTATTTTTCCTCATTAAGAATTGTAGAGTTTACATCCATCACTTCTTTCATACACACACTCCTGGATGTGCCATATCCCGACTGCAGAATATGCTGATTTACATGCAAAGATTGAGCAAAATTAAACAGAAAACCCCTGTCAGGAAGCAGTCTTTGCAATCAAGAGCTTATCTTACTTAACCATATTCTGTTGTTCCCAACTCTCTGTTCCCACAGTAGCTTTGAAAAGTCCATCATATTTTTGTTTTATCACAAGAACAAGTTTAATTTAAGAACTGCACGCCTGTGAGTGGAACTGGTCTTGTCAAAATATCTGGATAGCTTTTCTTCTCTATTAGTTATTTATTCCTTGCCAATGTTGCCTTGCCTTGTCAGTTCCTTGTTAATTTAATGTGTTTTTACCCCCATTTTGCCAAAAAAATCCCTCAAACCAAAGCTCTTCACAACAAGCACACATTTCACAAAGAAAAAAGAAAATCTCCATTTTAAGTACCGTATTTTCACAACCATAAGGCGCGCCGTATTATAGGGCGCACCTTCAATTAACAGCCTATTTTAGAAATATTTTCATACACAGGGCGCACCGTGTTATAAGGCGCATAGCATAGAAACTGCGTAGTGCCTGTGGTTTCTGGACGCGTTCACTAGATCCAGCTGCGCTAAAAGGAATGTCAATAAAACAGCCAGATAAGTCAGTCAAACTTTATTAATAGAATACAAACCGTCGTTCTCACAACTCTATTCACTCCCAAAACGAATAAACAGCTGTTTTATAATTTTTCCCGAGTGACGTAGTGTTTTCGCGTAACACAGTTCGTTTAATAACAGCGAGTTATAACAGGCAGTGCAACATTTTTATCACAAGTGGATAGTGGAGTTTAATAAATCTTCGATTTAGTGCAACATTTTTATCACGTAGTACCGTTGCGGTAAATCAAACGTTAGTGCAAACAATATACGGTAACTCGAACTCTCGAAGTAATGCAAAGCGATAGCAATAGCAATATAACAATAGCAATATAACAACGTTGTTCAAACGGTAATGTCCATATTCACAGTATGACCAGCCTTGTTAAGTTGTAAACACACAAAAGAAATACGTAAAGATCACTTTATCAGTTCCTTCCTCATCCAGGAATCCCTCGAATTCTTCTTCTTCGGTGTCCGAATTGAACAGTTGTGCGAATACGGCGTCCAACATGGCCGGCTCCGTCTCGTCAAAGTCGTCATCAGGGTCGGTGTCGCTGGTGTTGTCTGGCATTTCAGTGACAATCCCTGCCTTCCCGAAAGCTCGGACCACGGTCGATGCCCAGGCGTTTACGATCCACTGGCAGATAGTGACGTATGACGCTCGGTGCCGTCTCCCCGTCTTGGTGAACGTATGTTCGCCGTTCGTCATCTACCGCTCCCACGCAGTTCGCAGTCTAGTTTTGAATGCCCCGTTGACACCAATATCTAGCGGCTGGAGTTCCTTTGTTAATCCACTTCTTGCTTTGTTTCCTCGGAAGCTCCGTTGAGTCTTCTTTACCTGGCGCAGGTCGTCTTGTTGCTTCCTCCACTTCCGCACCATTGATTCGTTCACGTTAAATTCTCTTGCCGCTGCTCTGTTTCCGTGTTCAACTGCGTGACTGATAGTCTTCAGTTTGAACTCTGCGTCAAAAGCGCGTCTCTTGCAAGGAGCCATTTTGGGGTCTTTACAGACAGAAATGGTTTGGGACTGAATTTACTGCTGTTACCTCGGCCACGCCTACTGACTACGGTAGCCGCGATTAACCAATATTACCGTAATCCATACAAAAGGCGCTCCGGGTTAAAAGGCGCACCGTAGATTTTTTAGAAAATTCTAGGCTTTTAGGTGCGCCTTATAGTCGTGAAAATACGGTACTGGTAGTCATAAAAGCAAATTACAGCTGAATGCTCTCTTCTATTCAGTAAAGAAGCAATTTTTAAAAAAAAAAAAAACACTTCTAAAATATGCTCAATATGGAGTCAAGGGCAGAGTCTATTTTTAAGAAAGAAAGAGGTTCTTACTCTGTGATGTTCCACAGTTAAAAAGGTTAAAAGCATATGCCTCTACACTGACCAGGATGTCAGATTCAGCCATAAATTTTGGACCAGCCTTTGTGGCCCAGACACAGTTTTTGTACGAGGTGCAGAGCATCCCTGCTTTATGCCTTGTAGAAAATCTTTCACAAATATATTCTCTTGATCTTCAGCTAAACTATTAATACTTTAGCATTTTGTCTGGATTACTAATATGTCTCTTTGTATTGTCTAAGCTATCATAGAACAGAGGTATATTGTGTTACGGTACCATTTCTATGAAGAAATCTGAAGCATAATATTTATCTAAATGATTCCTGACATCCACAATCATCACCAAAGTTAAGAGAATGCAAAGCTTTGCCAAAGGCGGTTACCATGCAAGAGTTACAATGAAAGTGACCTCACTGTGAACCATCAGCATTATCTGTAGATTAATTAAGGTACCAGTGTGCTCCATCAGACTTGTTTGTCAGATGGTCGAATAGCTTTAGAAAGTGGGGCAAAGGGTATGAGGATGTGAGCCACATTCTCACACTGGATTATATATGGCGAATATGTATAACCACCTTCTGTCCTCAGTGTTATTTTGTTTGTATGCAAGTTCCATCCATCCATCCATCCATCCTCTACCGCTTATCCGGGGTTGGGTCGCGGGGGCAGCAGCCTAAGAAGAGAAGCCCAGACTTCCCTCTCCCCAGCTACCTCTTCCAGCTCATCCGGAGGGATCCCCAGGCGTTCCCAGGCCAGTCGAGAGACATAGTCTCTCCAACGTGTCCTGGGTCTTCCCGGGAGTCTCCTACCGGAGGGACATGCCCTGAACACCTCACCAGGGAGGCATCCAGGGGGCATCCTAACTAGATGCCCAAGCCACCTCATCTGGCTCCTCTCAACGCGGAGGAGCAGCGTCTCTACTCCGAGCTCCTCCCGGATGGCAGAGCTTCTCACCCTATCTCTAAGGGAGAGCCCAGCCACCCTACGGAGGAAGCTCATTTTGGCCGCTTGTACTCGTGATCTTCTTCTTTCGGTCATTACCCAAAGCTCATGACCATAGGTGAGGGTAGGAACGAAGATCGACCGGTAAATTGAGAGCTTCGCCTTTCGGCTCAGCTCTCTCTTCACCACAACGGACCAGTGCAGAGTCCGCATTACTGCTGATGCCACACCGATCCGCCTGTTGACCTCTTGCTCCATTCTTCCCTCACTCGTGAACAAGACCCTGAGGTACTTGAACTCCTCTACTTGGGGCAGGATCTCCTCCTTGACCCAGAGAAGGCACTCCAACTTTTTCCGGTTGAGAACCATGGCCTCAGATTTGGAGGTACACATGCAGCGGCGAACCGATCCAGTGATAGTTGGAGGTCACGGGCCGATGACGCCAACAGGACCACATCATCTGTAAAAAGCAGAGACCCGATCCTGAAGTCACCAAACCGGACCCCCTCAACACCATGACTGCAGTGACAAAGGGCAGCCCTGGCGGAGACCAACCCTCACCGGAAACGAGTTCGACTTATTGCCAGCAATGCGGACCAAACTCTGACACCGATCATACAGGGAGCGGACGGCCCGTATCAGCGGGCCCGACACCCCATACTCTCGGAGGACCCCCACAGGACCCCCCAAGGGACACGGTTGAATGCCTTCTCCAAGTCCACAAAACACATGTGGACTGGTTGGGCAAACTCCCATGCACCCTCGAGGACCCTGCTGAGGATGTAGAGCTGGTCCACTGTTCCACGCCCAGGACGAAAACCACATTGCTCCTCCTGAATCCGAGGTTCGACTATCTGGCGGACCCTCCTCTCCAGTACCCCTGAATAGACCTTACCAGGGAGGCTGAGGAGTGTGATCCCCCTATAGTTGGAACACACCCTCCGGTCCCCCTCTTAAAAAGAGGGACTACCACCCGGGTCTGCCAATCCAGCGGCACTGCCCCCGATGTCCACGCGATGTTGCAAAGTCGAGTCAACCACGACAGCCCTACAACATCCAGAGCCTTAAGGAACTCTGGGCGGATTTCATCCACCCCCGGGGCCTTGCCACCGAGGAGTTTCGGCAACTTCAGCCCCGGAGATATGAGAGCCTATCCCCAGGTCCCCAGGCCCTACTTCCTCACTGGAAGGCGTGATGGTGGGATTGAGGAGGTCCTCGAAGTATTCCTTCCACCGATCCACAACATCCCGAGTTGAGGTCAGCAGCACACCATCACCACTATACACAGTGTTGACAGTGCACTGCTTCCCCTTCCTCAGACATCTGATGGTGGTCCAGAACCTTTTCGAGGCCGTCCGAAAGTCGTTCTCCATGGCCTCACCGAACTCTTCCCATGCCCGGGTCTTTGCCTCGGCAACAGCCGTAGCTGCACTCCGCATGGCCTGCCAGTACCTATCTGCTGCCTCAGGAGTCCCACAGGCCAGTAAGGCCCGATACGACTCCTTCTTCAGCTTGACGGCATCCCTCACCGCTGGTGTCCACCAGCGGGTTTGGGCATTGCCGCCACGACAGGTACCAACCACCTTGCGGCCACAACACTGGTCAGCCGCCTCAACAATGGAGGCACGGAACATGGTCCACACGGACTCAATGTCCCCCGCCTCCCCCGGGACATGGTCAAAGCTCTCCCGGAGGTGTGAGTTGAAGCTCCTTCTGACAGGAGAATCTGCCAGGCGTTCCCAGCAGACCCTCACAACATGTTTGGGCCTGCCGGGTCTGTCCGGCATCCTTCCCCACCATCGGAGCCAACTCACCACCAGGTGGTGATCACTTGACAGCTCCGCCCCTCTCTTCACCCGAGTGTCCAGAACATGCGGCCGCAAATCCGATGACACAACCACAAAGTCAGGCTCCTTTTCCACCAGAGAGGTGACATTCCATGTCCCTAGAGCCAGTTTATGCAGCCGGGGATCAGACTGCCAAGGTCCCTGCCTTCAGCCGCTACTTGGCACCAATGTTGTTTTTCATCATGAGGGGGTCCTGGGCTATGCTTTGTCTGATTCCTCACCTAGGACCTGTTTGCCATGGGTGGCCATACCAGGGGCATATCGCCCCAGACAACGGAGCTCCTAGGATCATTGGGACACGCAAACCCCTCCACCACGATAAGGTGGTAGCCCAGGAGGGGTGTATGCAAGTTAGTTTTTATAAGTCAAGAACAGTTTTAAATATCAAATCAAATCAATCTTTATTTATATAGCGTCTTTTACAATCAAAATTGTGTGAAGGCGCTTTCCAGAATCCCAGGGCCTAACCCCAGACAAGCAACAGTGGCAAGGAAAAACAACAGGAAGATGATAGAATGGAGAGGAGAGGAGAGGAGAGGCACAGAGCACAGAGCACAGAGCACAGAAACACATACAAAAATACACTATTTATGCAAGCCGCCGGCCGAGTGGGTCAGCGGGGCCGGAGGTCATCACACAGCTCCGAAGGCGGCGATACCTGCAAATGAATACGGGGGGTGCTGAAAAACTACACAAGAAATAGCATCACTTTTTCAAAGAGGTAGGTTTTAAGTCTGATCTTAAAAGTAGAGATGGAGTCAGCCTGCAGTACCTGGACAGGGAGTTGGTCCCACAGCAGAGGGGCCTGGTAGCTAAATGCCCCCCATTCTACTCCTAGAGACTCTGGGAACCACAAGTAGACCAGCATTCTGAGAGCGGAGCGGTCTATTGGGCTGGTAAGGTGTCACTAGCTCCTCCAGGTAGAATGGAGCTAGGCCTCTGAGGACCTTGTAGGTCAAAGGAAGGGTTTTAGAAATTATTCTAAATTTAACGGGCAGCCAATGAAGAGAGATGCCAGTACAGGAGTTATGTGATCTTTTTTGTCAATACCTGTCAGAACTCTGGCTGCAGCATTTTGGATCAACTGGAGGCTTCTTAATAATAATAATATTCTGCTAATAAAGAATTACAATAGTCCAGCCTGGAAGTAACAAATGCATGGACTAACTTTTCAGCATCATGCCACATCAGTAGTTTCCTAATCTTTGTGATGTTCCTCAAATGAAAAAAAGGCACTTCTCGAACCTGTTTTAATGTGTGAGTTGAAGGAGAGATTTTGGTCAAAAGTTACTCCTAGATTCCTCACAGAGAGATTAGATGCTAATGAGAAACCATCTAGAGTGATCATGTGATCTAATCTATCCGTAAGAGGTTCAGGACCAATCACCATGACCTCAGTTTTTCCTGAGTTAATGAGGAGGAAGTTTGAAGACATTCAGGACTGTATGTCTTTAAGACAGGTCTGAAGCTTCACTAACTTCTCTGTCTCCTCTGGTTTCATGGATAAATAAAGCTGAGTGTCATCAGCATAATGAAAATTTATTCCATGTTGCTTAATAATATTTCCTAAGGGAAGCATGTACAAAATGAAAGGGATTGGTCCAAGTACAGAACCTTGTGGAACTCCATGGTTAACCCTACTGTATGAAGAGGCAACGCAATGGACATGAGCAAACTGGTATCTATCTGATAAATACGATCTAAATCAGTCTAGAGCTGTCCCTTTGATCCCAATCATATGTTCCAGTCTCTGTAACAGGATGCTGTGATCAACCGTATCATAAGCAGAACTGAGGTCCAGCAGAACCAGCATAGAAACCAGTCCATGATCTGAAGCTATGAGAAGATCATGAGTAACTTTAAGGAGTGCTGTTTCTGTGCTGTGATGAGCTCTAAAGCCTGACTGAAACATCTCAAACAGGCTGTTTCTCTGCAGGTGCTCCAGTAACTGAGTCACCACCTCCTTCTCAAGAATTTTAGAGATAAAAGGAAGATTGGATATTGGCCTATAATTTGCTAATACGTCAGGATCCAGTGATGGTTTTTTAAGCCAAGGCTTAATCTGCTACCTTGTAAGACCGGGGTACATAACCTGTCACTAAAGAACAATTGATCTGGTCCAGGATAGAGCTGCCTATCATTGGTAAAATATCCTACAACAGGTGTGTTGTGATGGGATCTAAAAGACACGTGGTGGACTTGGATTTCTGAATTAGCGAAGACGCCTCAGAAAAATATATAGGGGTGAAGGAGTTTAAAGGCTTGTTGGAAACCCTGTATGTTCCCACAGTCAGTATGATGGTGATGGTCCAGTTGTTGGGATGGCCTGGTTAGCTTTTTCTCTGATAGCTAGAACTTTATCAGTGAAGAAGTTCATGAAGTCACAGCTAAGGGAAGAAGGGATACATGGATCTAAAACACCATGATTCTTGGTTAATTTGGCCACAGTGCTGAAAAGAAACCTGGGTGTTAAGGAACAGTCAAGTCAATCTTAAAAATGCTAGTTTATAAGTCCATACATTATGTACTGTAACATTAAGTTCTTGGAAGAGAAAATTAGCTGTGGTGTGTGTGTGTGTGTGTGCTGTAAATGTGTGAAAATTCAAGGAAATGAGTGAAAAGAGTGCCTTGCCAAGGGAATTTTGTATATGCATAGAAATGGTGTTTGTACAAGGCACAAAATAGTCAGCAGCTGGGTTTTCTGCTTATAGATGATATTCCATGTTCATGTTGTTTTTGAGAAGAGACTTATGACAGCAATTAAACACCTCATTTTTTTCAGTCTGCATAAAACAAAGTTAAAATTTCAACACAAAAATATACCATTCATAAAGTGCACATAAAGCAATGTGCATACCTTACGCTTCCACCCTAAAACACACATGTTCTCATGAAAAAAAAACAGGGGAGCACGCAGAGTATTCTTTTCCCGAAGAAATGAATGCATTTGAATTCAACACCACTGAATTTATCTTTCTAATTCATCTTTTATCTTCATTTTTTAGCTGCTGGAATGTTTGGGTCTAACTACCAGATGCTGTAGATAATAATGATAAGAGGGTATACAAAAACCACAGAATATCCTTTTGAGATTACCATTTATGCCCCCCAGCCTCTTTGCCTCTCTTAAGGCAGCAGCTGTGGGGTCAGCTCTGTGCGTGTCTGATTGCAAGTTTTCACAGCATCTTCACCTAAGCCAGCAGCAAGTAGTTCTGCTGTTCACTCCACTCAAGAGATCCAGTGAATATATGTATCGCCCACGATATAAAAGGCAACATTTAAAGATGGGTGTTTTAAGTGACCTTACAGCTTGTCTCTATTGAATATTTTCCACCACTGTTCTTGGCTAACCTCTTTTCCTCCCACAGAGGAGAAATACAAATGAAGCAAAGTGTCAGGAGACTTCAAAAAGAAACATGATTTCCATTTAGGTCCATGGCAAACAGGGAGTAGTACAGCAGATTATATGCTGTGCTAGATTGGCTTTGAAAGTAAAAGCCTTCTTGGTTGATTAGATCTTGTCACCCGGTGTGATAGATCGAGCCATTCCTCTTTTTGTTTTTCTTTCATGCTTCATGCTTCCTGTTTTATTGTGATAACTTAAATCTCATCTTGTTTCATGAAATTTCACTTCCTGCCCATATGATTTTTCCCTCCAGTTTTGATTGTATGCCCCACCCTTATTATTGCTTGTCTTTGTACATAGACACATACATCTAAGACTGGGACTGTGAGTAGCTGGTTTAAATATGACAGATATGGACTTGTATGGGGGCAGCTATAGTGGCTTGGAAAAATGTCCCAAACAATCTAAATAACACAGAAGAGGAAGCACAAGCAATCAGACAACCCATATAAGCACATGCGACCCTTCCATTTGTATGTCTCTACTGTAAGTGCTGTCTCTCAGTGACTTGCCCAGTGTGCATGTGTCTGATTCAGAAGACTATTCATGAGTCACCACAGTCTTTAGCCTGAGGCTCAGCCAGCCAGCAGAAGGAGAGGATGCATGCCTTATTTTATTCAGTCTAATATGCCATGAAAGGCATCATTATCTTAAAACATGTTGTATTTCAGAGATTCTATTGTTAGAAATGCCACAAAAGACTTTGATAACCGTTCCATCCTCATCAGAGTCACAGAGATCATTAGATGTGAAATTCAGCATGCTTCATTAGATGTGGCATTTATTGTTGCCAGCGAAGCAGTGTGTGGCTTTGTGCAGTGAGGGAAGGATTTTATCTCTTCTGTCATGCACATACCAGTACTGCGGATGGGGAAGAGGTGAGCATGCAGAAAACTTGGGTGATTGAGAGCATGGCACACAGAAGTACAGTATGCTGTAGGTGCTTTTTAATATGAAGATTCTTCACCAAAGACTCTAGTGTACTAATGTCTGAAAACAAAACCAAGGGTTTAATTTCCTTAAGGATATGAGAATACCGTATTTTTATGACCATAAGGCGCGCTGTAATAAAAGGCGCAGTCTCAGTTATGGGTGCTATATCTGTATTTAAAACATACATAAGGCGCACCGTATTATTAGGCGCATGCTAAAACAAACAGTAAAAAATGACAACGGAAGTAAAACATGTTACGGACAGTCAAGGAGGCCAGGACCCAGATGCAGAGTAAAAGAAAAATGGTTCTTTATTGATAACAAAAATGCAGGGCCAAGCACAAAGGAATCAGTCAAAGTAGCAACAGAAACACTAGCAAAGTAACAACGAAAACTACAAACTAATAATCACCACAAAGGGGAAAAAAAACGTAGAGAAAAGTTCAAACGTAAAGCATTGACGAGGCACTTGTACAACTCACAATACTAGAATTAGGCACGGGAAAATGCGACGTGAAAATACTACGGACAGTCAAGGAGGCCAGGACCCAGATGCAGAGTAAAAGAAAAATGGTTCTTTATTGATAACAAAAATGCAGGGCCAAGCATGGATTCCTGGCTCGGGAACAACAGGGGTTGGTAACCATGGTTGACCATGGGAGGCGGGAGTCCACACAGCGCAGAGAGGACTCTAGACTCTGGTTCGCCCGCTCAGTCTGCCTGCTGGACTGGGGATGGTACCCTGAAGTGATGCTGGAGGTGGTTCCCAGGGCCCGGCAGAACGCTTTCCACACCTGGGAGGTGAACTGAGGTCCGCGGTCTGACAATGTCCTGCGGCATTCCATGAAGTCTAAAAACATGTTGTGTCAGGAGGTTTGCCGTCTCCAAGGCGGTGGGAAGTTTAGGGAGGGGAACAAAATGTACCGCCCTGGAGAAACGATGGACCACTGTTAATATAGTAGTGTTACCTTCCAAGGGGGGCGGACATACACACGGTGCATGCAGCAACAAAGGTCCGGACATCCGCCGCAATGGATGGCCACCAGAAGCGCTGTCGGATGAGGGCTAGTGTGCGATGGACTCCTGGATGTCAGGCTATTCGGGAGGTGTGTCCCCATGAGAGCACTGATGACCGGGCAGACTGCGGGACGAACAGCCAGAACAAGGCCCAGCGGGACTACCGCGAGTTCAGGTGGCGAGCGGTGCACAGGTAGGCGAGATTTTTGTGGTCTGTCCACACGATGAAAGGCTGTGTCCCTCCCTCCAGCCAGTTCCTCCACTCCTGCAGAGCCAGGACCACCGCCTGGAGTTCCCGTTTCCCCACATCATAGTTGGCTTCCGCTGGGGAGAGACGGCGTGAGAAGAAGGCGCAGGGGTGAAGCTTGTTATCGGTGGAATGGCACTGAGAGAGGATGGCCCCTACCCCGGAGTCCAAGGCATCAACCTCGACTATGAACTGTCGCTCCGGATGTGGGTGTGTAAGGACAGGGGCATTTATAAACATGTTTTTTAGTTTTTCGAAGGCCTGCTGTTCAATTGGAGACCAGAAAGTGAGCTTGGGAGACGTGAGATGCGTGAGTGGCGCTGCCAGGCGGCTGTAGTTTCGTATGAATCGCCGGTAGAAATTGGCAAAGCCTAAGAAACGCTGAAGCTGCTTACGAGTAGTGGGCACGGGCCAGTCCTTGACTGCTGCTGGAAGGATCCGCGCAAAGCTGTCCCTTCTCGATCACAAAACCTAGAAAACTTACAGATGACACATGGAATTCACACTTTTCCACTTTGGTATAGCTTATTCTCCAGTAGTCTTTTCAACACTTCCTGCACATGTTCGACATGCTCCTCCATCGTCCTGGAAAAAAAATAATCAGTATGTCATCCAGGTAGACGAACACCGACTTATTTAGCAGGTCCCGCAGCACGTCGTTGACTAAACTTTGAAACACGGCAGGAGCATTAGTAAATCCAAAAGGCATCACTAAGTATTCGAAATGGCCTAGCGGGGTGTTGAAAGCCATTTTCCACTTATCCCCCACCCTGATTCTAATGAGGTGATAGGCGTTCCTCAAATCTAATTTCGTAAACACCGTAGCTGTGTGTAGGGGGTTGAAGGCTGAGTCGATCAGAGGGAGGGGGTACTTGTTCTTCACGGTGATGTTGTTCAGTCCGGTATAATCGATACAGGGGCGTAAGGATTTGTCTTTCTTTTCCACGAAGAAGAACCCCGCCCCTACGGGAGACGAGGAGGGACAAATGAGACCGGCTGCCACTGACTCCGTAATGTACTTCTCCATCGCCTCCCGCTCTGGCTTGGCCAGGTGAAAAAGTTTCTTGGTGGGGAGAGTGGCGCCAGGGAGCAAGTCTATGGTGCAGTCGTAAGGTCTGTGGGGGTAACGAGGAGGCAGAGGCTTTACTGAAAACCTGCTGCAGGTCATGGTAGTCGGGAGGAACATTGGTTAAATTGATCTCCTCGGGCACTGGAGATGGGTTCGTGGATCTGGCTGGCAGAACGGATTTAAGGCAGTGGGCGTGGCAATGGTTACTCCAGTTACGGATGGTGGCAGTCGACCAATCGATGTGGGGGTTGTGAACATTCAGCCAGGGGATGCCCAGGATGATGGAATTCAGAGGAGTGGAGTGCAAATCACATACAGCTCTATGAATTTGTGGTGGTTGCTGGAGAGAATCAATTTCAGGGGTTTTGCGCATTACTAGCGTTAGAAGTTTCCCATCTACTGAGTGCACCTCTTTCGGGGCCGACAAGTCTCTCCGCTGGCGTGAGACGTGTCCTTCCCAACTGCATGGGTTCGTTTGCTGGCGGCGATGGTTGCTCCTGGGTGTAGTGGGAGGCTGCAGGAAATCTCGGGAAGGAATCAAGTGAGTAAAACTGGGTGCAGGTGCGAAACCGTCCCCTCTGCATCCCCTGCCGGTCCCTGGCTCTCTCCCTGATCCTATTATCGATGCGGATGGTTAAATCGATAAGGGAGTTGAGGGAGTGGCACTCGTCACAAACCGCTAACTCGTCCTTCAACTCTCCTGCCAGCCCCTTGAGGAATATGGCTTGCAAGGCTGAATCCCCCCACCCACTCTCCGCCGCCAAAATGCGGAAGTTTACGGCGTAGTCAGAAGCGGAGGAGTTACCCTGTCGGAGGTCTAGCAGTTGGCTCACCACCTGTCTTCCTTTTACTGGGTGATCAAAAACCCGCTTCATCTCCTCCACAAACCTGGAGTAATCGCTCATCAGCTCCTGGTGTTGTGTGGCGATAGCTACGGACCAGGCGGCGGCCTGTCCGGTGAGCAAACTCATGACGAAGGTGGTTTTAGCTTGCGGGGTGGAATAAGTGAGGGGTTGCTTGGCAAAAACCAACTGGCACTGGTGCAAAAACCGGGAGCATGTCCCTAAATCTCCTGCATACCTGCCTGGAATGGGGATATAGGGCTCTCGTTGCTGTGGAGCAGGGTTGGTCGGCAGGCTGTCGGCTGGAACTGACATGGCGGTGTCCGGTGTGCGAGGAAGCCGTTCGTCCAGGGCGACCAGCTGACCGCTGAGTTGTGAGACGCCGGCCGTGATGCGCTGCATGTGCTCCGACATTTGACGCAGAGCCGACTCCACCTGGTGAGTGTCTGCTTCAGCAGGTCTGACTCTGCTGGGTCCATAGTAGCCAGATTGTTCTGTTACGGACAGTCAAGGAGGCCAGGCCTCAGATGCAGAGTAAAAGAAAAATGGTCCTTTATTGATAACAAAAATGCAGGGCCAAGCACGAAGGAATCAATTAAAGTAGCAACAGAAACTCTAGCAAAGTAACAACAAAAACTACGAACTAATAATGACCACAAAGGGGAAAAAAACGTCGAGAAAAGTTCAAACGTAAAGCATTGACGAGGCACTGGTACAACTCACAATACTAGAATTAGGCACGGGAAAACGCGAGGCGAAAACTGGAGGTATCACAGGGTTCGAGCTAGACGCTGCAGCGAAGACAACAATCCGGCACTGGAGGCAAAGAGAGGGGAGCTTAAGTAGCTGCCGAGTTAAGGTAAAGAGCTGCAGGTGCGCCAGAGGCTCAGCGCTCATCAGACTTCGGCCCGCCCCTGCCTGCTGATCCTGCAGGTGGGGGAGGAGGCGAGAAACCCGAGCCCCAACAAAAACAGGCAGTTTCAACACATTTATTGAACAAAATATTTGTTCTTCCACCACAAAACCATCAAAGTTTTCATCTTATTTATCTGAATTAAACAGCTACGCTATTTCAATGTCCAACATCCCGAATTCCGTTTCTTCATCATCTGAATCAGACTCACCGACCGGTTCCGCTTTAGTGTTGATGCCGGTTTTTGTGAAAGCTCTTACAATACAATACTTACAATACCAACTGTTCCACTCGGTCTTCCAGCTTGGGCCACCTTGCTTTGTTCCTGTGGAAACTCAGCTCCGTCTTCCTCACTTTCTTGTTTTCTCCACTTTCTGACCATGGACTCATTTACGTTTAAATGTCTTGCAGCTGCTCGATTGCCATTTTCAGCCACATATTCGTTGGCCTGTAGTTTAAAGTAAGCCTCATACGCGTGTCGCTTGACCGGCACCATTTAAGGGGGTCCTTACGCGTTGGTGTGCAGCTAATCGATGGGCAGAGCGTTTACCGTAGTGCACCTACCAAAGGCACACAGCAGATTTTGGAACTCAGTCCACACACAAGGTGCACCATATTATAAGGCACACCGTCAATTTTTGAGAAAATCGCAGTGTTTTAGGTGCGCCTTACAGTCGTGAAAATACGGTACTTGTGTAAATAACACTGAGACAGATCATTTTACTAGTTCACATGTTGTCATACCTTAGCTATCGAGATTACATATTTAATTCTCTGTAGAAGTCAGGAACTGATATTTCTTTCCTGCACCATAGTCAGGATTGAAATAATCTATGATAATAAAAGTAGTAATGTAACTTTTGATCAAATTCTCTCCTTCAACTCACATATTAAATTAGTCTCTAGAAGTGCCTTTTTTCACTTGAGAAATATCATAAAGATTAGGAAACTACTGACGCAGCATGATGCTGAAAAGTTAATTCATGCTTTTGTTACCTCCAGGCTGGACTATTGTAATTCCCTATTATCAGGGTGTCCAAACAACTCTTTAAGAAGCCTCCAGCTGATCCAAAATGCTGCAGCCAGAGTTCTAACTGGTATTGACAAAAGAGATCACATAACTCCCGTAATGGCGTCTCTTCATTGGCTGCCTGTTAAATTTAGAATAATTTTTAAAACCCTTCTTTTGACCTACAAGGTCCTCAGAGGCCTATCTCCATCCTACCTGGAGGAGCTAGTGATACCTTACCAGCCCAATAGACCGCTCCGCTCTCAGAATGCTGGTCTACTTGTGGTTCCCAGAGTCTCTAGGAGTAGAATGGGGGGCCGAGCATTTAGCTACCAGGCCCCTCTGCTATGGAACCAGCTCCCTGTCCAGGTACGGGAGGCTGTTATAGGCCAAGGCTGCCGGGGTCCGGAAACATGATCACCTGACAGACCTCTGTCACCCCACTGGGTCATGGTTTCGTCTCCTCTCCTCTCCTTTCCTCCTCCTCATCAAGCAGACTAGTTATGCTGATTCTTGTGTAGTTTTTCTGCTCCCCCCCCCTTCCCCTTCTCCATTCATTTACAGGTATCGCCGCCTTCGGAGCTGCATAATGACCTCCGGCCCCGCTGTATAAATAGTGTATTTTTGTGTGTGTTTCTGTGCTCTGTGCCCACCCTTGTCCTCTCCTCTCCTCTCCTCTCCTTCCTTCTCCCTCTCCTTCTCCCTCTTCTCTTCTCTCCTCTCCTCTTCTCTTCTCTTCTATTCTCTCCTCTCCTCTCTCTTTACCCAGCTGGCCATCAGCAGGAGGGTCCCCCTACATGAGCCTGGTCCTGCTCAAGGTTTCTTCCTGTTAAAGGGGAGTTTTTCCTTGCCACTGTTGCTTGTCTGGGGTTAGGCCCTGGGATTCTGGAAAGCGCCTTGAAACAATTTTGATTGTAAAAGACGCCATATAAATAAAGATTGATTTTATTTGATTTGATTTGATTTGAGGACCTGTTACTGACATAATCTCAGTCACACAGACAGCCATAGTTGCAATAGCCTCCATGACCTACCACGACAAGCGGGACTGTTTTGTGACCAGCTTTCCTATGCAGCCCAAGGTATAGACAGCTGTTCTGAGTTCCTAACCACAGCTATTTTGTCCAAATAGGCTCTGTGATGCAAAGGGAGGAAAAAAGAATGCAACCAGATTAACATTGGCATTGAAAGGGCCGCCTCCCGGTGGGACATGTCTGGAACCCCTCTAAAGGGAGGTGTCCGGAAGGCAGAGGCCCGAGCGACCCCAACTGACTCCTCTCGATGTGGAGGAGCAGCGGTTCTACTCCGAGCCCCTCCCGGATGTCCGAACTTCTCACCCTATCTCTAAGGATGAGCCCAGCCACCCTGTGGAGGAAACTCATTTCAGCCGCTTGTATCCACGATCTCGTTCTTTCGGTCATCACCCAGCGTGATGGCCATAGGTGAGGACTGGGACGTAGATCGACCGGTAAATCGAGAGCTTTGCTTTCCGGCTCAGCTCCTTCTTCACCACGACGGATTGGTTAAGCGCCCGCATCACTGCTGACGCTGCTCCGATCCGCCTGTCGATCTCCTGTTCCTACCCTCACTCGTGAACAAGATACCGAGATACTTGAACTCCTCCACCTGGGACTGGACCTCCTCCCCAACCCGGAGAAGGCACTCTACCTTTTTCCGAGTGAGGACCATGGACTCTGACTTGGAGGTCCTAATCCGCATCCCTGCCGCTTCACACTCGTTCGCGAACCGTCCCAGCATTTGTTGGAGGTCCTAGTTCGATGGCGCCAGAAGAACTACGTCATCCGCAAAAAGCTTCCAAGCCCTTCCCGACTGCACCTAGAAATTCTGTCCATAAAAGTTATGAACAGAACCGGTGACAAAGGGCAGCCCTGGCGGAGTCCAACCCTCACTGGGAACGAGTCCGACGCCAGCAGCCCCCCACGCACACCTAACACGGTGTGGGCGAGTTGCCGCCTGCCGCCCCTAAGGCGCCGGACAGTTTCCCTGGCAGAAGATCTGCGCGGTGTCTTCCCCCCCACCTGATCCAACTCACCACCAGGTAGTGATCAGTTGACAGCTCTGCTCCTCTCTTCACCAGAGTGTCCAAAACATATGGCCGCAGATCACCTGACATGACTATAAAGTCAATCATTGACCTACGGCCCAGGCTGTCATGGTGCCAAGAGCACCGATGAACAACCTTATGTTTGAACATGGTGTTAGTTATGGCCAAACTGCGACTAGCACAGAAGTCCAATAACTGAACACCAGGAGATTCATGTAACGCATTCCACAGCTCCTGACGCTAACTTTCACAAATAGTTCAGCCTAACCCTAACCTTTACAAAACGTACCCATAACCTTAAAACTTGATTAACTCCTAAACAGCCTTTTCCAGCAAAAATATCCTTACGTCCCTCATATATCATCATGTTTCTCATGAAATTCATATTAATTTCCACAGTATATGTCGTATGTGCAAGAACACACGCAGAAAGAGATAAAGAAAGAGAGAGTATGCATTTTTGAAGCCTGCATATGTTACAAGCTTAGAAATACTACTGGGAAAATTTAGAGTGTGCCTATAAATAAATCCCCATCTGTCACATGATGTTATGATTTCCTTTTTAGGTATTAACTCACAACATTCACAGTTATATCAAAATGTTATTTCTTTATCACACTGTTTAAAGATATTAACCTTCAACCACTACTGTTTGTTAGTTATTTGGGATGTGTTTTGGTGCCAGGATCTGTGACGACGCTGTTGATAGCGCAGTCACCTCACAGAGAGTTTCTTCTTGCAATATTGGACTTTAGTTTCCCGCAGTCCAAAACATGTAAGTAAGATTCATTTTAGGCTCTAAATCCATCTAGGTGTGCACATATGAGAGAATGATGTGTACAACATGTGATGGACTGATAAATGGTCTACTCCTCTCCCTCAACCACTGACTGCTGTGTTAGACGCCTGCAGTTGGCCAAGGTTTAACTACACTGCTCACAAAAATTACACTTTTTTTATTGGGCCTGGCATGAATTGAATTAAACCTGTCTGATAATTTTCTGGTTGGTTAAGCAGCTGAGGGCCTCGTTAATCAATTTCAGCTGTATTGGTGTTCATGGAATTAACAACTGGTGCACTTCAGTGGCAACAAATAGAAAACCCTCAAAACAGGACTGGTTTTACATGTGGAGGTCATTTCAAGTTTCTCCCTCTTGATCTTTTTTGGCTGGTTTTTCACTCTTGCTGATTTTGGCTTGCGTAATTATCTCTACTGCCAGTATGAGGCGATTCCTTAACCCTACAGAAGTTGCACAGGTTGTCCAACTTCTCCAGGATGGCACATCCACACGTGCTGCAGCAAGAAGGTTAAATGTGTTTCCCAGCACAATCTCCAGAACATGGAAGAGATTTCAGGAGACTGGTGGTTATTCTCGGAGAGCTGGACAGGGCCGTAGAAGGTCCTCAACCCCTCAGCAGGACCGATACCTGCTCCTTTGTGCAAGGCGGAACAGGCTGAGCACTGCTCGTGCCCTACAGAATGACCTCCAGAGGGCCACTGGTGTGAATGTCTCTACCCAAACAATCAGGAACAGACTTCATGAAGGTGGCCTGAGGGCCCGACGTCCTGTAGTGGGCCCTGTGCTCACTGCCCAGCACCGTGGAGCTCGACTGGCATTTGCTCAAGAACACCAGAATCGGCAAGTCCACCACTGGCGCCCTGTACTTTTCACAGACGAGAGCAGGTTCACCCTGAGCACCTGTGATAGACGTGGAAGAGTCTGGAGAAGACAAGGAGAACGTTATGCTGCCTGCAACGTCGTTTAACATGACAGGTTTGGTGGTGGGTCAGTGATGGTCTGGGGAGGCATATCCATGGAGGGACGCACAGACCTCTATTGCCTAGGAAATGGTGCTCTGACTGCCATAAGGTATCGAGATGAAATCCTTGAACCCATTGTCAGACCCTACGCTGGTGCAGTAGGTCCTGGTTTCCTCCTAATGCACAACAATGCCCGGCCTCACGTGGCAAGAGTATGCAGGCAGTACCTGGAGGATGAAGGAATTGAAACAATTGAATGGCCTTCACGATCCCCTGACTTAAACCCAATAGAACATCTCTGGGACATTATGTTTCGGTCCATTAGTCGCCGCCAGGTTGCTCCTCAGACTGTACAACAGCTCAGGGATGCCCTCACACAGATCTGGGAGGAAATGCCACACCATCCGTCGTCTCATTAGGAGCATGCCGCGATGTTGGCAAGCATGCATAGAAGCTCATGGGGGCCACACAAGATACTGAAAAGCATTTTGAGTTGCAGAAATTTAGGAAAGTTTTGGAAAAAATGGACTAGCCTGCCACATCTTCATTTCACTGATTTTATGGTGTCTACACAATTGAGCCCTCTGTAGGCTGAAAACTTTTATTTCCATTAAAAGACTTGGCATCCTTTTGTTCCCAAGACACTGCCCTGTCGTTATTTGTATAGATATCCAACGTCATATTGAGATCTGATGTATCTAATGTGTTTCTTTAAAGTGCTCCTTTAATTTTTGTGAGCAGTATATAATCTTGGGAATTGGGAAGTACCTTTATTTATAGATTAATATACATGATATGGGTCCTTATTGTGGTTCTTATCACACATTCTTTGGCTTATTAACTTTTTATCTCTGGTAGATAATTCTGCAGTATAATGTCGTTGACTACAATTGTTTCTCTTAATATTCTATGAATAACTTTATTAACTAAAATACAACTCCTGGCCAGGCACAATAATAATTCACATATATATGCAGCTGAAAATGTCAGTGGGTTTAAAGGTTAACTTACGCTTTGTATTAACATCTGAATGCCAGATACAGTATTCAGTACTTCATGTTTTGTGTCTATTTTTTACTCCGTTTGTGTGCATATATTATTATACTGATTGTCTGTGTAAATTCTCAGTCATCCAGGTCATTGTATCCAAGGCATAACACAAAAGTGACCAAATCTGTCCTTCTGTAAGATCAAATTTAATGTAATTTTCTGTCACTGGTACTTTGAAACCTATCCAAGGTAGTTTTCTTCTCTTGAAGACGTTTCGCCTTCTATCCAGAAGGCTTCTTCAGTTCTGAAATCGCTGGGGAGAGAGCTTGAAAATATATAGCCCCTGTGGACCATTTGCATGCTAATGATCTGGGTGGTCACCTGAGAGTCGTTAGCAGGGTCGTTGGTCGGGTCGTTCACCTAGTTTCTGTTGAGGTGTCTCCCCTTTGTCTGCTGGATCACATGGTGATGAGTCACTGGGTCTCCTGGAATGGTGTGAATGTTTGTTTTGCTCTTGGAAGGAGTGGAGGACTGCATTGTATGTGGGTGATAGGAAGTGCCTCAGGCCACCACCTCTGTTTAGGGATGGTTTTTCCAATTTAACATGGATAGCTTCCTTGACCCCCCTTTCAAACCAGCGGTCTTCTCTGGCCAGTATCCTTACTTGGCTGTCCTCGAATGAGTGCCCACTCTCCTTTAAGTGTAAGTGGACTGCTGAATCTTGACTAACAACAAACTCCCGGAAGCAGAAGCAGAACAGATTAGACTCAAGGTAACAGCCGCTCCTGCTAGTGCAAAACCTCCAACCTCCAATATCACCAATGCCATTGCATCCTTAGCCAAGGACAAGAACATCACCATCTTACCAGCTGACAAAGGTAGGTGCACGGTCTTACTCAATACCATGGACTATGACACCAAAATACTCAGTCTCCTGACAGACACCGCTACATATGAGAAACTCAAGCGAGACCCCACCAGCTCATACAAGAAGGTGGTAGACTTACTACAGAAACTGGAAAAGGATAAAGCCATTGACAGACCACAATACTACCATCTATATCCAGGAGAAACCATCCCTTGCATTTATGGATTGCCCAAGATCCACAAACCAGGGACCCCTCTCAGACCCATAGTAAGCAGCATCAATTCTGTAACATACAACATTTCGAAATACTTGGCCTCCATCTTTTCGCCCATGGTTGGCAACACCCCACACCACATCAAAAACTCCCAAGACTTTGCTCAAAAAGTCAGTGGACTCACACTACTTCCAGAAGAGACTATGGTATCTTATGATGTCACGTCACTCTTCACGTGCATCCCCACCGCCAGCGCCATAGACACCATCCACAAGCACCTTCTATTGGACAAGAATCTTACAGAAAGAACAACCTTAACACCGGCCCAAATCTGCACCATGCTGGACCTGTGTTTGAACACCACCTATTTCCAGTACAGAGAAGGCTTCTACAGGCAGAAACATGGCTGTGCCATGGGCTCACCAGTATCCCCCATAGTTGCCAATCTATACATGGAGAAGGTGGAATCCCAGGCCCTGACATCCTTCACAGGAACTGCGCCAAGCCACTGGTTCAGGTATGTGGATGACACCTGGGTCAAAATTCAAACACAAGAATTGGAAGCGTTCTCCGATCACCTCAACAAAACAGACAAGCATGTAAAATTCACCCGGGAAGATGTAAAAGGAAACAGTCTGGCCTTTCTGGACTGCGCAGTCAAGATTACTGAGGACAGAAATCTCACCATCGAAGTCTACAGAAAACCTACACATACCGACCAGTACCTCCAGTTTGACTCTCACCACCCACTGGAACACAAGTTGGGAGTGATCAGAACTCTTCAACACCGGGCCAGAGAAATACCCACCACATCCCAAGGCAGAAAGAAGGAACAGGACCACATTAAGACAGCTCTCAAAACATGTGGCTACCCAGACTGGGCCTTCACCAAAACCTCAAGAAAGCCAGACCCCAGCAAAGGAGAGGAGGAGAGAAACAAACGCCGCAGCGTTTCTAAAAAGGAGAGGTTGGGGTCTCCAGGAATTTAGCTGGTTTAGAGCGGCAAGATGTGGGATGTTGGTGTCCAAATTAAAGAACACGAATACAGATGTCCAGGTTATGGATTATGATTTATTCTGCTGTGATCTGCAACAACAACACAACGAATATCCATCAGCACAGCAAGCACACATCAAATACACAAACACAATCAAATGAGCAACACCGCAAATGAAGCAGTACAGTTCAATTCTCATTTATTAAGTACAACTATGCACTGCCAACTCCTTACCTTATGGCATTCACACACAGCAATAAACCACAGGAGCACAGGCAAATGAAGAAAAATAGGCAGAAAAGGTGAAATTATCTCAGCGTAGCTGCATCTGAATGGACACGCACTCTCTACAGTTGCATCGGGTGTGAATAATTAACTAATTAAAGTACCGCATGCACAGACGGCAGTGGTGCGTTCAAGAGCGTCGGACATCTGTGTTGCATTCGAGAGCATCGGAAATATGAAACTTCAAGGAAAAAACTAAATAACAATGAATAAAACATACTACTTAGATAAACTCTAACAGTATACAATAATATAAACAGTGTGGGCTTTCGAACAGTTTCCATCCCCTACCTGTCTGGAGTCTCGGAGAAGTTTAGGAGGATCCTCCAGAAACACGACATACCGGTTCATTTCAAACCCAGCAACACTCTCAGACAGAGGTTAGTACACCCTAAGGACAAGACACCAAGACCCAAACAAAGTAATGTTGTTTATGCTGTACAGTGCCAGGAGAAATGCAAGGAACTGTACATTGGGGAAACCAAACAACCTCTCCACAGAAGAATGGCACAACACAGACGCGCCACCTCTTCGGGTCAAGATTCAGCAGTCCACTTACACTTAAAGGAGAGTGGGCACTCATTCGAGGACAGCCAAGTAAGGATACTGGCCAGAGAAGACCGCTGGTTTGAAAGGGGGGTCAAGGAGTCTATCCATGACACTCCACCCAACATGGCCTGAATAAATAGTTCTGTCAGAGAGCAAAAGTGTTAATTACTTGAACACACAGGGGGTTCAAGTAGTGGCTAGCGAGAGATAATGAGGGAGGGGAACATGAAGCCCTGCAAAACTTCAAGATGTCTTAGTGCTGTGAAGTGACACCCAGCTGCCCTTGCTGTAAGCATGAAAACAATGCACACACTACAGACTGGGAAGGACAGATCCTGTTTACATGAAAAGTTACTTGCATAACATAGCACAAGCAGTTGATTCAATTCAAACAATTCAAGAGTTTTTCCATGTCTTTTTGAAATGCATTATTGTTATTTTAGTCATATCATCATATTAGAAGCATATTTTTTCATAGGACTTTTTGCATGTCTAAAATAATATATATTGTTCATTCTGAAATATATTAAATCAAAATCAAAATCAATCTTTATTTATATAGTGTTGGATCGCAATACCTCTCGTATGTAGCTGCTAATCCACATGTTCTTTGAATGAAGACTTCAAGAAGAAAAATGCCAATTTCAAAATGTATTTAACAATAGAACCAATTTGAGATACAAATATTACAGAGCTCTGGGCCAGTTCATAACCCTACAATAACAGAGTCCATTGCCAGGGCATGAAGTCTGACAACCTAACTATCCCTTGGCCCAGTCTTTTATAGAAACACACATGCAAATTCTCAATGTTCATACAATCCAATCCAGTTCCTCTGCTGGGATGACCTCGTCCTCTTCTTCCAGTCTCCTTTGGTGTTGATACAGTCCTTCTTCTCCATTATCTTCCCAGATGGCCAGATCAAAGTTCCCATTCTTCATGCAAATAAGTTCATCAACCCCACCCTGATGTCCCGTTTATAATGGGTGTTTAACACCCCCTGCCTGACTGGCTCCGGAGATTACAATGGAACAACAAACAACAATCCTGTGAAAGGAATTTCTCTGATCCTTGTTACATTTGCTCATGAATCTACCATGCCTAACTTCTAAGAGAAGACAGGAACATATGGTAAAACACATACAACAAGATAAAGACAATTCTCATAAATCCCCCTTTTGGCCTAGCCTAAGCTAGGCCAATACAGACAATTCATTGACAGCTCCCTTTGATGTAATCAAGAATAATAGAAGTTTAATCATGGTGCGGTCTTCTTTAGATGTTCCGTGATCTGTCCAAGCATTCTCTGTGAATTACCTGCTGGGGTACATTGATTCCAGTGATACCAGAGTTAGGGTTAAGGTGTTAGGGTGTCACAGAGTCGATGTCCAATCTGTGACACTCTTTAACCTTTTTATCATAGGACCAAGGTCCTTTACCTGATATTCAGCATGGATGGCAAGGGTAACGTGGGGACACGCTTCCTCAGCCATCTCATACCACTCATTTTGTTCAGCAGTAAGGTCAACCTGCGCAGCCACACCCCCAGGCCCAACAAACAAACACAGTGATGTAATCATCCAGAAATTTCCCTGTAACTTTTCTCTAAACGCATCCCGATACACCTCACGGTCATAAAATAGGGTGACATGATAGGGATCAACTGGCGGGGCAAAAGGACATAGCATCGACAACCAGGGCCTCCAGCTCTGAAACAATGCCACAACACCGACACCAGGTGAGGTCTCTGGCTCAAGTTCTCCCCAATAAATGTCGGCCCACACCCCCTGTTCTGGAGAGGGTGTCAGACTCATCAGCATTTGTCCCTTCACACCTTGGTGTGGAATACAGCAGTTCAGTTTCAGTCCATTAGAAAATTGCACCACAAACCTTTGTCTCCACACAGCCCAACAGGTTGATAGGGCAATGTGGTGAAATCACAAAGGGGTGCAATACAGTCTGTCCAGCAAAATGAGTCAATAATGGCACAGAAAACGGCAGTCCTTCCGGTCTCCCTGAGAACCCCACAAGCTCGACGGAGTCAGATGAGATCAGCTCAGGTGATAAATTCCATGAGATTGTGGAACACTGCCTGGTACATCCGGATAGTTGCGATTTGGGCAGTCCCTTTGCCAATGACCATACCCTTTGCAGGCGTGACACTGATGTCGGCCAAGTTATCCGCCCATCGAGCTGTATCCCTGCCCGCCGCCTCTCCCACGCATGCCTCCTCTAGGACTAACCCAATATGGGTTTATAGGAACAAAATCTTGCTGCGGACCTAACGGATCTGGCTGCACCTGCTGAGAAAACTGCTGAACCATCTGTTTCTCTTCCTTTCATTTATCATTGAGCTTTTTCCGTGCCTCATCTAACTGCATTTTTAGGAGCTGTTCCTGCGCTGTCATCACCTCCTCTTTCTTTCCCTGTTGTTTAACTTTAAATGTATTGATGTGGTGAGAAAGATGTCTCTCCCTGACATCTGCTGTACTTCCTGGAAGGTCAGGATTTCCTTCCATGGCTTCTTTCGCTGGTTGTGGAAGTCCTAAAATTATGGCCTGACGGAATAAAGTGGTGTGCAAATTATCTGAGCCAGGATGGCACCCTGTGGCACACATCCATTCCTCTTTACACCTTGTAAGGACTCACTTTCCTCCCACTTAAATCTTAAGTTCTGCATTGCTCCTGAAGATATCGGAAATATCTGACTCATAGCTTCACCAACCCTGGTTGCACAAGGTCCAAAACGTGCAGCATTAGGTCTGTCTTTAATGCCTGCTGCTACCTTAACTTTATCCAAATCCCAGAGAGACACTTGTCTCCCTAAAATTCCTCTAAAGTCTCCCATCGCCAGCTGCATACTCTGTGTTAAACTAAAAAGGCTGGACATCCACTTGCCGCCTCCCTCTGCGGGTGGGGGCATCTTATCCACTAAACAATTGATGTCTATAATAGCAATTGGAACATATCCTGGTTCCTGTCCTCTTTTCCGTATCAGAGGGGCCTGGAACTGCGGCATTCCTGAAACAGGCCCCTTACTCCGCGTATGTACTCCTATTTGACCCACCTCCTCATT